>NC_092343.1:346948403-347252450 GCF_046630445.1 Rutidosis leptorrhynchoides
GAAAACAGTTCAAGTAAGATTTTCACTTGAAATAAAATTGTTATAGTTGTAGAAATTGAATCATAGTTTGAATATGAATATTACCTTGAATTAGAAAGATAACCTACTGTAAATAACAAAGGTTCCTCGATCTTAGATGATTACTTGGAATGGATTAGAAAGCTTGGAAGTAGACTTGCAAACTTGAAAGTATTCTTGATTTTTATGAAACTATATTTATGAAATTTATGAAGAACACTTAGAACTTGAAGATGGAACTTGAGAGAGATCAATTAGATGAATAAAATTGAAAAATGAAAGTGTTTGTAGGTGTTTTTGGTCGTTGGTATATGGATTAGATATAAAGGATATGTAATTTTGTTTTCATGTAAATAAGTCATGAATGATTACTAATATTTTTGTAATTTTACGAGATATTTCAAGCTAGTTTCCAAATGATGGTTCCCACATGTGTTAGGTGACTCAAAAGGGCTACTAATAGCTGATCATTGGAGTGTATATACCAATAGAACATACATCTAAAAGCTGTGTATTGTAGGAGTACGAATACGGGTGCATAGGAGTAGAATTGTTGATGAAACTGAACGAGGATGTAATTGTAAGCATTTTTGTTAAGTAGAAGTACTTTGATATGTGTCTTGAAGTCTTTCAAAAGTGTAAGAATACATATCAAAACACAACATGTATATACATTCTAATGGAGTCGTTAAGTCTTCGTTAATCGTTACATGTAAGTGTTGTTTTGAAACCTTTAAGTTAACGATTTCAATTAATGTTGTTAACCCAATGTTTATTATATCAAATGAGATGTTAAATTATTATATTATCATGATATTATGATGTATGAATATCTCTTAATATGATATATACATTAAAATATCGTTACAACGATAATCGTTACATATAAATCTCGTTTCGTAATTCTTGAGTTAGTAGTCTTGTTTTTTACATATGCAGTTCATTGTTAACACACTTAATGATATATTTAAATATCATTTTATCATGTTAAATATAGTGTATCAATATCTTAATATGATACATATATATTTAGTAGACGTTATCATAACGATAATCGTTATATATATCATTTCGAGTTTCTTAGCTTAGTAATCTCATTTCTTATGTATATCACACATTGTTAATATACTTAGTGAGATACTTACTCATCATAATCTCATGTCAACCATATATATATGTCAATATATGCCACAACATGTAGTTTTTACAATTTTGTGATGTTCGTGAATCGCCGGTCAACTTTGGTGATCAATTGTCTATATGAAACTTATTTCATTTAATCAAGGCTTAACAAGTTTGATTGCTTAACACATTGGAAACATTTAGTCATGTAAATATCAATCTCAATTAATATATATAAACATGGAAAAGTTCGGGTCACTACATTTTCTTCATAATTGGACCTGCTGCTGCAACATCAATATCTTTACGAGTAGCTATATTAACACCTTTGTAAAATATTTGAACCTTTTGGAATGTGTTCAACCCATGTTGAGGACACACTCTTAACATTTTATTGAATTGGGTCCAAGCTTCATATAGTGTCTCATTAGACTTTTGCCTAAAGTAATTAATGTCGCTCTGTAACTTTGCTGCTTTTGAAGCAGGGAAAAACTGTGAAAAAAACTTGTCCATCATATCATTCCAATCTTCGATATCACCTTCTGGCTACGAGTCTAACCAATCTCTTGCATCATCCTTTAATGACCATGGAAAGATTTTTAAACATGCGATATCATCGGTGACATCTTTGATCTTGAATAGCTTGCAAATGCTTACAAACTTATGAAGATGCTCGTTAGCATCCTCATTCGGAGCTCCACCGAATTGGCATGTAGTAGTCACCATGTGGAGAAATTGACCCTTTATTTCAAAACTGTCAGACATCGTGAAAGGACCCGTTCATATACATTATAAATGATTCACAATAGTTGATTACATCGCGAGGTATTTGACCTCTATATGATACATTTTACAAACATTGCATTCGTTTTTAAAAGACAAACTTTCTTTACATCAAAAATTGACGACATGCATACCATTTCATATTACATCCAACTATAATTGACTTAATATTAATCTTGATGAACTCAACAACTCGAATGCAACGTCTTTCAAAGTATGTCTTGAATGACTCCAAGTAATATCCTTAAAATGAGCTAATGCACAGCGAAATATTTCTTTAATACCTGAGAATAAACATGCTTTAAAGTGTCAACCAAAAGGTTGGTGAGTTCATTAGTTTATCATAATCCATCATTTCCGTAATAGTAATAGACCACAAGATTTTAGTTTCTATAAATATCCGTACACTCGCAAGTGTATAAAAGTATTCTATAAGTTGTAGGCACCCGGTAACAAGTCTTAACGTTCATGTTTTACCCTCTGAAGTACACCAGATCAGGTGTGTTTAAAATAACCTCGAAGTACAAAAGCATCCCATAGTCAGGATGGGGTTTGTAAGACCCAATAGATCTATCTTTAAAATTCGCGCCTACCGTACATAGACAAGTAGTTTAATGTTACCAAGCTAAGGGTATATTTCTGGTTTAAACCCACATAGAATTAGTTTTAGTACTTGTGCCTATTTCGTAAAACATTTATAAATCAGCGCATGTATTCTCAGCCCAAAAATATATATAAAAAGGGAGCAAATGAAACTCACAATACTGTATTTCGTAGCAATTATGTATATGACGGCACTGAACAAGTGCAGGGTTTGTCTCGGATTCACGAACCTATATTAAGTATATATATTTATATGTTGGTCAATATCTGTCTAACAATTTAGGTCAAGTCGCAGTGTATCACAATCCTAATGCTCGAGACCGACATGCAAAAGTCAACAAAAGTCAACTTAACCCAAAATGACTTCCAAAATCTATACATGTTTATTATATAACTTATATATAGTAGTTTTATATATTTAAATATATTTATCAGATCTTATTATACTAAATAATACAAGTCATTTATTAATAAATAAAAATTTATATTAAAATTCATATATGATAAAAATATACTTTTATATATCTCAAGTAATAAAATTTATAAAATTCACTTAATATCATAAAAATATAGTGGTATGTATTATTAATGTAATTACATTACGTGTGGTAAAAATATCTTTGTACGCATATTTATTTGATAAAATAATATTGATAATAATGATGATGATAAAATTAATAAAATGATAGTTTCAATAAAAATATTAATTTTTAGTAATAAAGATAATTTTAGCAATAACATCAACTGATAACAGTTATAATAATCGTTTTAATAATAATATTAAAATTAATGATAATTCAGTTGACCATATCTTTTAATCCGTTCATCGAAACCACACGATTTCTAAATGAAAAGTTATTAATTTTTTCTTCAGCTTTTCAACGACATGCATATCATATAACTTATCTCAGTAGCATATGTATCAAATTCGTGATTTATCATAAACTATTTAATGACGAAACTAAGCATACAAACATGCATAATCATATATACTCGAGCACTAGTCAGGGATACACTATTAATATATAAAAGATAAGATATTAATGCTCACGTATCAATATTGTGATTCAAAATTGCAGGAAAGTACGTAGACGCAACAAAAATGATAAACGTTAGGTTGACCTCACGAGCAATACCCTCGATCAATACCCATAACCTTCATAGCTATAACCCATAATTTCCTTAGCTCTATCCCATTTGAAAACTTGTTTTGAAATCGTCTGAATATAACTCCGTCGTAGTATTTTATGTATACTAATAATATCTTGAAATAATACTAAGTAAATATATATATATATATATATATATATATATATATGTAATTCGATTGAGAGAGTTTAGAGAAATATATTTTCAAGTTTCTATGAAATAATGAAACCTATTGAATTCTATTTATAATAGATTTTTGAATTATTAAAGTGAATTATTAAAGTATGAATTATTAAAGTGAATTATTAAAGTATGAATTATTAAAGTGAATTATTAAAGTATGAATAATTAAAGTGAATTATTAAAGTATGAATTATTAAAGTGAATTATTAAAGTATGAATTATTAAAGTGAATTATTAAAGTATGAATTATTAAAGTGAATTATTAAAGTATGAATTATTAAAGTGAATTATTAAAGTATGAATTATTAAAGTTAAAGTAAAGTAAAAGTAAAGTAAAGGTAAAGTTAAAGTATAGTAAAAGTATAAAACTATGTACGTATAATACGCGTATAAAAAAATATATATAATATTAATTTAAATCGTTTTATATATTTAATAAAATAAAATATAAATATCGTTATCTTTATCATACTGGTTAAGTATTGAGTTGTCAAAAAGAATAGATTTCTTAAATCACAGTGGACCTCATAACATAGGCCCGTAATCATATCATAATGTATCTGATAATTCAATTATTTGATATTATCTCTTAATTCTGTCGATAAATATATCGAAACAAATATGTTCATGTAAAGTATCATATATCTAATACTTTGTTAATGCTTTCAGTTAATATTATATATTATATATACATATCTATATACACATAATTGTTCGTGAATCGTCGAACACGGTCAAAGGGTAACTGATTACATGAATGTAGTTCCAAACTTTTTGAGATTCAACATTACAAATTCTGCTTATCGTGTCGGAAACATATAAAGGTTAAGTTTAAATTTGGTTGGAAATTTTCGGGTCGTCACAGTACCTACCCGTTAAAAAAATTTCGTCCCGAAATTTGATCTAGGTCGTCATGGCTAACTATAAAAATGTTTTCATGACGAATATGAGTTGATAAATAGAATTTTATCATCATTGAGTAATATAGATAAAACAATTTGATTACGCGAAGAGTATAAGTGAAGCTATCGTAAGAGAGTGAAATGAGTAAACGTATATTCGTTTTAACCGATGACGTAGTTATGATTGATTTCCGGAATTCATGGGATTTAAAGAAAATCTTTGCAATAAGATTTGGTTCTTCGGCGATTAAGGAAATCAGGATCTTCTTTGATTAAATGCGATAATCTGTCTCGATTTCTCTGTCTGATATTTTACTATAATTCCACCCCCTTCGTTTCTTTATTTCCACAGCTCACACCTTCTAGTCTTTCTCCCCAATTCATACTTTAAAGCATTCGTTAATATGCTTCATCTAGTATTGATTCTTGATATACTCTTAACTTTCATATCTGTCATTCTTCTTTTTCATCTACCACCGGAGGAAGTTATTTTCTTCTACCATTACCTTAGGGTTATTGTGTTTTTTATTCTCCCGTGTCTTTATATTGCTATACGCATTGATATACATGGTTTGTAATTTCGAGATTGTTATCGGGCTTTATATTCTCCATTATATTTCGGAGCTTCATGCTTTCGTTTTCTCTTCCCGACCTTAAGTCAAGCGGATAATGGTCCAGAATTCATAGATATGAATTTTTGGATGAACATAGTTATTGTTCCAAGAAGAAAATCATAATGGCATGATCTTGATTTGGCAAATTACCAGAATATCCAAAAATATAGAGCTATCAAGATGATATGTTCTTAATATGTTTGGAAATTGGGTAGAATGTAAGAGTCGTGTAAACAGTACATGATGACGGTATGTTCTGTGAATCATCACGTTCCATTAGAAACTCAGCATGACTTACTGTAATATAATCACGTTGATCAAGTGTCATTATATTATACTAACTCATGCTTCAATTCCCAACACTACTTCAAAAACATTCCTATTTTAAATTCAAATTTTTTTTTTTTGAATTTAGAAACTAACAAAGTTTCTTTTTATGTTGTAACGCAGATATTGCGAAGAGATAAAAGATTTCGGATAAGAATAGTTGTGAAAATATCTTCAGGAATATCGAAGATATTATAATAAAAGATACGATAATATGGATGATGAAGAAGATTTGTCTGTGAAGGTTTGGAATAAGAAGTAAGTTGTTTGCTAACGATTTCAGTAGACACTGAATCATTTGGATCCTTTGAAGGCAGGTTTAGTCTTTGTGATTTGTCCACAGCCTCCTTCATGGTCTGCTCAATCCGTTTTCCAGTTTTAAACCTTCTCTTTTTCTCAGCTTTACCACCATACTATTCTTTATCATCAAACTTTTGACTGTTAAAGTCGTTTACAGTTTTTGCTGCTTCATCAGCATTTTTCCAATTTCGGAGAACTAGTTCATAGTTTGGGATGTTTTTCAGAAAATTCACATTCGAAGTATGTAAGTCTAGGAGATAGACGTTATATGCATAACTTTTGACGTAAAATTGTCGCGAAATTCAAAATACTGATTGCTAATTCCCAGTAGTTGGTGTGACAATTATTGTTACAGGATGTAGGTGAGTACATGATGGGGTTTTAATGAATAAGTATAGTGGCTTTTTGGAGAGGCTTAAGTCGAAGGTTAATGAAGTTGTTGATAAGTTTACTGCTAATGTGGCGAGATATGAAAGGTTCCCTGGTAACAATGATGAAGGGGTAATTATTATAATAAGGTTTATTCGTATAAACAAATGAAGGTGATTTGCTGGAGCTGTGACAAAACTGTCTATTTTAGAAAGAGATTGAAAAATTATATTTGGTAATAAATATCAAAGGATCTGACACGGATACGTGTTAAACTATTACTTTGGTTTCGAGAGCTTTTCAGATGCATGACAGTGGGTAATATGTGGTTGGATCATCATCTTGCATGTCTTTAGGAATTTTGAAGTGTTTGAACACATATTGTAATTGTTAATATACATATGATGTTCTAAGATTTTGAATGATACAAATATTTTTTGTGAGTTCCATGAATAGAAATGAGGTTCTAGGACAGTTTTGAAGTCAAAGTATAGTTTTGAAAGATGTAGGAATCTAAGAGTGATGATTTCGGTTATATCTTGAATCGAATTCTGAGATTTCAAAATCAAAATATGTAATTAGATTTTGAATGAGTATGGTTGTTTTGATTTCTATAAAAGAATGTATATTGTTGTGAAAGTAGGGAGTATAATGGATGATTTGCTGAATCAGATTCGAAGAATGTAACATATTAATTGTGAATTTATATATCTCTCGGGTATTACCTACCCGTTAAAAAAAATTTCACAATTAATATTTTGTACAAAAGAATTTTATTACAGTCATTATGGAAATATATATGTGTATATTTCTTCAGATGTAATATTGATTTAATGAGTTAATATTAAATTAAACTCATTTGATTTATGGTTAAGGCTAAGATAGATAATTTCTAAACTTTAGAAATTACATAATCGCCGTAGAATGTTTCCCCAATGAAGTTATGAATCAATACTTCATCGTTGTGGTATTCCTTGGTATCTACATGGCGTATGACGTCGATGCTCGTGGGACAGATTGTGAAGTTGAGGTTTGCGATGCGGTTGTTGTTGGTGGTGGTAATGGTACTGTTGATGTTGTTGATGGTGGTACTGGTTATGCTGCTGGTGCTGCTGCTGGTGTTTGTAACCTTTGCACCATATTCTCCAAAGCCACTACCCGAGCGCGAAGCTCGTTGACTTCTTCTATTACACCGGGGTGATTGTCGGTTCGGACGAGCGGATAAATAAGATCTAGAATTTGGTGTAGTATACAATTATGACGAGATACTCTGGAAATGAGAGAGAAAATGGTGTTTCGGACAGGTTCGCCGGTAAGTGCTTCAGGTTCATTGCCAAGAGGGCAATGTGGTGGATGAAAGGGATCGCCTTCTTCTTGTCTCTAATGGTTAAGTAGATTACGAATCCATCCCCAATTCATCCAGAATAGATGATGGCTAATTGGTTGATCCATTCCGGTCACACTGCTTTCGGAGCTCATGTGGAAATCCATATCGGCATAGCTGTTGGAATCCGAGGAACTCGAACTGGTTGAGGGATCCATCTTGTATGATCAGGGAAAGAATTTTTTGGTATGAAATAGATTGTAGAATTTAGATTTGGTATTCTTCAATACATAATTTACATATGTATATATAATACCAAAATCCCATAAATTACGGAGGAATCTTTGAAAGATGTCAGTCAAAGTTCACAGTAACAGATATGCTAAGATAAGAATTCGTCTATATACTATTATGCAATAAATGTAGGAAAACGCGTCTAGACTTAAGAATGATAAGCACGTAATTTCCTAAGGATGGTAAGTAGATGATTTCCTACTAAAAATGATAAGCAAAACTTTTGACATGCAGACACGGTCGAAGTCCAGACTCACTAATGCATCTTAACAACTATCATTTAGACACACTAATGCAAGACCTGGTTCGCTAAGACCACCGCTCTGATACCAACTGAAAGTTGGGGACGCATCCCACTCAGCGCCTTCCTCGTTAACCGCCTGGTGACCACTGAGCGTACCTCAGACAATGATTTTACAGCCCGCATCTCTGCCAAGCCAGCCAACCCTCCTCCAAAGGGATCGCAAGGGGTAAGAGCCAATGCTTCGTCACAGGTAACACTGTGAGAATCCCCTCTACGATTAACCCGCCAAAAAGCATAGTCCGTTGGGGTGCCTGACATGACAGCCGGCGCGTGGTACTACCTTTACAGCTAAGCTTAAACCAGCTCTGATACCAACTGAAAGGACCCGTTCATATACATTATAAATGATTCACAATAGTTGATTACATCGCGAGGTATTTGACCTCTATATGATACGTTTTACAAACATTGCATTCGTTTTTAAAAGACAAACTTTCTTTACATCAAAAATTGACGGCATGCATACCATTTCATATTACATCCAACTATAATTGACTTAATATTAATCTTGATGAACTCAACGACTCGAACGCAACGTCTTTCAAAGTATGTCTTGAATGACTCCAAGTAATATCCTTAAAATGAGCTAATGCACAGCGAAAGATTTCTTTAATACCTGAGAATAAACATGCTTTAAAGTGTCAACCAAAAGGTTGGTGAGTTCATTAGTTTATCATAATCCATCATTTCCGTAATAGTAATAGACCACAAGATTTCAGTTTCTATAAATATCCGTACACTCGCAAGTGTATAAAAGTATTCTATAAGTTGTAGGCACCCGGTAACAAGCCTTAACGTTCATGTTTTACCCTCTGAAGTACACCAGATCAGGTGTGTTTAAAATAACCTCGAAGTACTAAAGCATCCCATAGTCAGGATGGGGTTTGTCAGACCCAATAGATCTATCTTTAAAATTTACGCCTACCGTACATAGACAAGTAGTTTAATGTTACCAAGCTAAGGGTATATTTCTGGTTTAAACCCACATAGAATTAGTTTTAGTACTTGTGCCTATTTCGTAAAACATTTATAAATCAGCGCATGTATTCTCAGCCCAAATATATATATATAAAGGGAGCAAATGAAACTCACAATACTGTATTTCGTAGCAATTATGTATTTGACGGCACTGAACAAGTGCAGGGTTTGTCTCGGATTCACAAACCTATATTAAGTATATATATTTATTTGTTGGTCAATATCTGTCTAACAATTTAGGTCAAGTCGTAGTGTATCACAATCCTAATGCTCGAGACCGACATGCAAAAGTCAACAAAAGTCAACTTGACCCAAAATGACTTCCAAAATCTATACATGTTTATTATATAACTTATATATAGTAGTTTTATATATTTAAATATATTTATCAGATCTTATTATACTAAATAATACAAGTCATTTATTAATAAATAAAAATTTATGTTAAAATTCATATATGATAAAAATATACTTTTATATATCTCAAGTAATAAAATTTATAAAATTCACTTAATATCATAAAAATATAGTGGTATGTATTATTAATGTAATTACATTACGTGTGGTAAAAATATCTTTGTACGCATATTTATTTGATAAAATAATATTGATAATAATGATGATGATAAAAATAATAAAATGATAGTTTCAATAAAAATATTAATTTTTAGTAATAAAGATAATTTTAGCAATAACATCAACTGATAACAGTTATAATAATCATTTTAATAATAATATTAAAATTAATGATAATTCAGTTGACCATATCTTTTAATCCGTTCATCGAAACCACACGATTTCTCAATGAAAAGTTATTAATTTTTTCTTCAGCTTTTCAACGACATGCATATCATATAACTTATCTCAGTAGCATATGTATCAAATTCGTGATTTATCATAAACTATTTAACGACGAAACTAAGCATACAAACATGCATAATCATATATACTCGAGCACTAGTCAGGGATACACTATTAATATATAAATGATAAGATATTAATGCTCACGTATCAATATTGTGATTCAATATTGCAGGAAAGTACGTAGACGCAACGAAAATGATAAACGTTAGGTTGACCTCACGAGCAATACCCTCGATCAATACCCATAACCTTCATAGCTATAACCCATAATTTCCTTAGCTCTATCCCATTTGAAAACTTGTTTTGAAATCTTCTGAATATAACTCCGTCGTAGTATTTTATGTATACTAATAATATCTTGAAATAATACTAAGTAAATATATATATATATATATATATATATATATATATATATATATATATATATATATATATATATATATGTAATTCGATTGAGAGAGTTTAAAGAAATATATTTTCAAGTTTCTATGAAATAATGAAACCTATTGAATTCTATTTATAATAGATTTTTGAATTATTAAAGTGAATTATTAAAGTATGAATTATTAAAGTGAATTATTAAAGTATGAATTATTAAAGTGAATTATTAAAGTATGAATAATTAAAGTGAATTATTAAAGTATGAATTATTAAAGTGAATTATTAAAGTATGAATTATTAAAGTGAATTATTAAAGTATGAATTATTAAAGTGAATTATTAAAGTATGAATTATTAAAGTGAATTATTAAAGTATGAATTATTAAAGTGAATTATTAAAGTATGAATTATTAAAGTTAAAGTAAAGTAAAAGTAAAGTAAAGGTAAAGTTAAATTATAGTAAAAGTATAAAACTATGTATGTATAATACGCGTATAAAAAAATATATATAATATTAATTTAAATCGTTTTATATATTTAATAAAATAAAATATAAATATCGTTATCTTTATCATACTGGTTAAGTATTGAGTTGTCAAAAAGAATAGATTTCTTAAATCACAGTGGACCTCATAACATAGGCCCGTAATCATATCATAATGTATCTGATAATTCAATTATTTGATATTATCTCTTAATTCTGTCGATAAATATATCGAAACAAATATGTTCATGTAAAGTATCATATATTTAATACTTTGTTAATGCTTTCAGTTAATATTATATTTTATATATACATATCTATATACACATAATTGTTCGTGAATCGTCGAACACGGTCAAAGGGTAATTGATTACATGAATGTAGTTCCAAACTTTTTGATATTCAACATTACAAATTTTGCTTATCGTGTCGGAAACATATAAAGGTTAAGTTTAAATTTGGTCGGAAATTTCCGGGTCGTCACACATCGTGGGTTGAATAATTGCGTGGCCTTGACCTGTTTTTGTTGCCTTCATTAATGCATCCATCGTTTGATTTGTAGTAGCCATCTCTTCCTCTTCTTTAATAATTGGCTCTATGACTGGTTGAATAACTGGTTCAGAGTTAGAATCCAATGAAAGTGATTCTAAACCCTGAGCAAGAGACTCTACTTCTTGAGCTCTTAAGCATTCGTGATGTTCTCTTTCAGGTTCAGATTATATGAAGGAGTTAAATCAGAGTTGGAAGAACGCAGATTCATGCAGTAATACCTATTCTGCAATCACAACACCACAAACAAACCAATTGCAAAAACACAAGCTTACAATAAAAACTAATTTTTATAGGAATTGAATTCCTACAAAAGGATCGAATAATTCAATGTTTATTAAAATCTTTTAACAAAACCGCTCCCCGGCAGCGGCGCCAAAAAGTTGATGTGTTAAGACGTGACCTTTAAAATGTAGACAATATGCTTAATAATCAACACATAATACAGGCAACTATAACCAGATCATGTAGTAATTAGCAAGTACATTGACCAGTTCGTACTACAGGGAGCAGTTTGTTTTCAAGGACTTTAAACAGTTAATCATTCTAAAAGGGAATTTGTATTTGAAGTTGGAATTCGTTTAATACTACAATAATCAAGATATAGTAAATAACAGGAATGAGAAAGTGGTGTTTACTTCTATGTTTGATAAATGACAGGGATTGTTCTTTTGTAATTAAAACGGTTATTTCATAGTTACAAGTAATTAGTTTATATCAATTTTACAATATCTATAAACTTAAGAGCTATGTTTAATCAACAAGATTCTTTCGTGGTTGAATTCACATAAAACCTAGTTTACTAAGATCACTCCAAGTAAACTACATGATTGTATATATCCTAGATATCATTCAATTAATATCCTATACTCACATATAGGTGGCTAAATCACTAGGTGTTGAAGTATAAGCTATGGCCTTTGATAAACTCACATAAACCAAGTCATAACTTACATAATTGAACTAGGTACACGGATGGTTACAACAATGGATCTTTTAAAAGACCATTGTGATTTAGATTGATTAACTAACTAGACCCAACCCGGTTAAACTCACGTGAAACCTAAATTACAACAATCACTTGAGGTAATTTCATAACTATGTTGCTTTGGAACTTATTCAATTACCGAATTAAACACATAACAAAATCACTTAAGCTTATGCATCTAATCGTCTAGATTACTAGGTGTATTGAAGTATAGATTGTTTTCCTAGTTAACTCACATTAATAGGTTTGCAATCTATATAATTGAAGTAATGAACTAAGCGAGCATAACAATGGTTCTTATGGTTGAACTAGATTAATAAATCAATCAAAACATACTTGTAACTATTATAACATCAAAGTATAGAACAATTCCAAGCCATAAATCTTACATTGAAGTAAACACACAAGGTTTTTAGCTAGACATGATTAAAACAAGAACAATACAACAATTCATATACTTGAAATTCATAAACATAACAAGAAGTGAATGAAAACAAGAATACCAATTGAAATAGATGAACTAGCTTCAATCTTGGTGCTGAAAGAGTGTTACTTCCTTCTTGACAAGCCTTAGAACCCCTCTTGCGATTTCTAATAAGAGCTATTTACTGATATATGATGTATGTTTGAGTATAAGGGATAACCACCATTAAATAGGCTCAAAATTTAGGTAGAATAGTATTCTGGAGAGGGATGCGCCGCATCCCTTTAGTGATGCGCCGCATCACTTTAGGCTCAAGTGTTTTCCAGCTCATTTAGTACTCAGGAACTATTGGTAGGCAAGGGATGTGCTGTATCCCTTCACAAATGCACCGCATCTGACTCTTTGGATGCGCCGCATCTGACTCCTTGGATGCGCCTCATGGATCAGAAACCCAGCATATAAAACTTTCGGCATTTTTTGGTCTTGGATGCGCCGTATCTAAAGCAGATGCACCGCATCTACCTTTGAATAATAGTAATTTTCCAACATGAGTTTGTAGAGATCTGATTTACGGACTTCTGGGCTCTGGATTCACCCTTTTTTGAGTTCGTATGACCGAGTTATGGCCAAAACGGTGCAGGTGCGCAGAATCTTCTAAAATCAGCAATATTTTCCATAAATCTTCGCTTCAACACTCGCAACGGATTATACACTCATTTTAACTTATTACAATACACAAGTACAACAATTAAATACAAAATGATACAAAATCGGATCGAAATAATGACAACAAATATGTATAATTTTGGCGTTATCACTTGGTAACCTAAGAATTAGATAGACGATCTAATTCGCCAATGTTTGATGCGAAACCTAAAGATAGGTCTATGGGCTTCGACACACCCCAGTCATAGAATTTGAACTTCTTTAGTACTTCGAGGTTTATATTATACAGACGAGAGGTTCTTTATTTATCATACAGATTGCGATTGCCGGTATGTTTTGGGGATATTCTATATGCATCTTTGTTAAGGTCGGTTACCAGACAATGTTATAGAGAGAATGATTTTTATAGATGAGTGTTCCTCTATAGTTTTTGTGCACGAGATACGTGTATGGTTATTAAAATTTGCGAAGCAACCTACGGGGAGAAAAGGGTACGTCCCTCCTCTGCTAAGCATTTATGAAAAATCATTTTTTACACGAGATATGTGTACTGTGTTTAAAAATTACGAGGCAACCTATGGGGGAGAATAGGATACGGACCTATCTCTGCCAAGAAAATTAAAATCTTGTGGTCTATTAAAAATATTGAATTTATTTTTTATGATAAACCGATGAACTCACCAACCTTTTGGTTGACACTTTTAAGCATGTTTATTCTCAGGTATTAAAGAAATCTTCCGCTGTGCATCAGCTCATTTAAAGATATTACTTCGAGTCGTTCATGGCATATTTCAAAAGACGTTGTATTCAAGTCGTTTGAGTTCAAAAATACTGTTACTAAGTAAATGACAGATTAGTCATTCATATTATGAGAAACATATATCATTTGTATAGAAAGTTTATATTTTGAAATGAGTTTATCTTTTAAAAGAATGCAATGTTTGTAAAACATATCATATAGAGGTTAGTACCTTGCATTGAGACCGGATGTTGATGTATTCATCTAGGTGGATCAGGACAAGTCGTTTCATGTGGTATCAGAGCGTTGGTCTTAGCAAACTAGAATTTTCATTAGTGTGTCTAACCGATAGTTGTTAGGATGCATTAGTGAGTCTGAACTTCGGCCATGTCTGCATGACAAAAGTTTTGCTTATCATTCCTTGTCAAAAATTACCTGTTTATCAATCTTAAGTCTTGACACGTGTTTTTTCATTTATTGCATACACGATGTATAGACGAATCATATCCTATCATATCTAGTACAGTGGATCTTATTTGGCGCTGTCCGTAATTCTCTCCGTAATTTAGGGAATCTTTGTATTATATATATATATATATATATATATATATATATATATATATATATATATATATATATATATATATATATATATATATATATATATATGCATATTATGCATTGAGAATACATCCAACTACCATTTCCTATCACCAATCTTTTCATACCAAAAATATTTTCTGTGATCGCGTAAGATGGCCTCTTCGAATAGACCAAGTTCCTCTAGCTCCGTAGACAGCGTTACGGGAGGACACCAACCAATCAACTACCATGATTTCTTTAGAAGATGGGGATGGGTTCGCGAAATACTCACCCTATGGAGAAATGATGAAGGTACTCCATATCACGAGCTGAACTTACCGTCTAACATCGGAGTACTCGATCTACTTACCGGCGAACCTGTTTGCAACACCGTTTTATTCACACTTTTTGCCAGGATTTTCTGTCTCGAAGGTCGCCTCAATGTAGTCAAAGAAAATATTCCGCCTCTACTTCTGAATGCTAACCAGGTGGGATTGTTAGAAGAAGTTAGAAGACTTCGAACTAAATATCAAGAATTGAAAAATCTTGTAGAAGAATGGGTAGGACTAATTCATAGAATCAAGGGTAAAGTAGAAACCCTGGAGGAAACGGTGTTCGATTTGGAAACTAGGCTAGCATCTACTACACAGGTACCACAAACAGCAGCAACAGCATCAGCAACACCACCAGCACCAGCATCATCCCCAGCATCACAAGCACTGTTAGCCCCAGAAGCACCACAAGCTCCGTGAGCACCGCTGACATCACCAACACCGCAGTTACCGAAGAGTACCGAGAATGATGAGTTATGAAATATTAATTCATTATTTTTGGTTTACGATTAAAAGATATATGTATATTATTATTTATGTATATCTCGAGATTGTAATAAAATTCTTTTCATATTAGCTATGACGTGTGAATTTTTAACGGGTAGGTAATACCCGAGAAAGATATTAGGAAGCTTTAAAAGGCTCTTATCATATTTAATTCACATATGCTATCATTTTCATCTTTCATTAAAGATTTAACAATCGTTATCTATAATCTCTACCTTCGTCATGCTATAAATCATTCAAGGTTATTATTCTAATAATTCATGATTTTTACACGTCCATTTTGAAGTACCCGAAATTTTTTAGAAGATACCTCTGTTCATGCAAACCAGGAAAACTTTATTCGTGCCTTTTGAAGTTCACGACAGTTCTACACTAGCTATCTTATTCGAACTATATAACTTGTAATAACTAAAACATAGTTTAGTTAATTCTAAACTTGTATGGAAACAAACTTAATCCTTCTAACTTGACTTTTAAAACCACTTAAACACATGTAATATATCTATATGGTATGCTAACATAATGATAAATAACTTGTAAATATGAAAAATTTAACAAAATATATACTCACCATATCCTAGCTAATTGTTCCTATATCCGTCATGACTATTTCCTTGTAACATACTAGTCTTGGTTAATCCCGAGACAATATAATATAATCTTGATTAGTTAAGACAATAGTTATGCAATACGTGGGTTAAATCGTAAGACACATGTACACAATACATCTGGGTTAATTCTAAGACAATACACGTACAATGGGTCGTGATTGAGTCTTGCACAATACGTTTGCAATACGTCTTGATTAAATTCTAAGATTATATATTGGACTATTGGACTATTGGACTATTGGACTGTTGGACTATTGGACTATATTTGGACTACTAACATTGGACAAATAACTGGACAACTTAAATCATCATACGTAATTGAAAATATTATATGAATATAATTGTATTAAATTTTAAAACATTCTGATTTGCGAGCTAGTGCTTTGACCTCGTTATCTTTGAGAATACTGATAAAGCAGTAAAAATGGTTGAAGATCTTCGAAGACAGAACTTATGATAATAAAAGAATGATACGTTGGAAAAGCTCGGAAAAAGATTGAAATCTTCTTTCCTCATTATAAATATCTTCAATATTTCTATGATATCATTATATCTTCCTTAATTGTAAATATCCTTATCATTCTGAAGATATCCTTATATCACTCTCATTCGTAATTATCTTCGCATTCGTCTTATCCTCAATTCACCGTATCGAAAACTGTTTTGACTTCTAAATTCCTGTGAAACATTGAAGTTTTATATCCTTTGTTATTTTAGAGTAATATTGGAATGAAAGCATGAGTTAATGCAATATAATAACACTTGATCAACGTGGTTATATTATAGTAAGTCATGCGAAAATTCTAATGGATTGTGACGATGACAATGCTTGATCAACATTGTCGTTACTACGAACCATGTTACTTGACTCGCACTCATCATGAAACCAAACTTGACCTGAGAAGAGTATTTATAAAACTATCTGCGTATCAATCTCGAAGAAATCCCAAATCTTATCATACATCGTCGATGAAACATTCTTAGACGACTAAAAATATTTCTATTAAGAATCTGAGTTCATATCTGGTACTAAAACATTTTTGTTTTCAATTCCAACTGTCAACAGTCAAGTTTCGGGATGAAATTTCTTTAACAGGTAGGTACTGTAACGACCTGGAAAAATTTCGACTTATTGTAAGTCAAATCTATTAATGAATTCATAATTCTGACACGATAAGCAAAGTCTGTTATCTTGAGTCTCAAAATTTTTGAATTGTTTTCATGAATTCATTTAACCTTCGACTGTTCTCGACGATGCACGAACAATTATTTGTATATATATATATATATATATATATATATATATATATATATATATATATTATAATAATAATTTGAAATATTATACGATTTAGTTGTTGGAATTAACTATGTAAAATAAAATAATATATGATATTATAATTATTATTTAAAACGTATCTATACATATAAATAAAGTATATTGAACATATATATATATATATATATATATATATATATATATATATATATATATATAGTTTTGAAACTATTTAGTAAACGATTATAGCAATCGTTTGTCATTCGATTGATATTAAACAAATTAAAATACAAAATTATGAAAATTTAATAATAAACGTTGGTCTGTAATTAAGTTATACAAATTTTAGAGTTGCTAAAAATATATTTAAAGATCTTAAGTTGAGTTTTCACACTCCGTACATTTTACTTGGGATTGAGCGCTAATAATCGATCAACTTTTTGTAACTGCTTTTACACAGTTAATGACTGAAATAAATAAATATATTTAATTTACAAATTTGGGATTTTTCTGAATACTTTTATCCGCCACTGATTAACAACGGACTACGATATAATCTCCGTGATAAAATTGTCGGTATAAGAAAACATATAAGCGATGGCTATACTATTTAAGTGCACGTTTTAATTTACTTTATGATATACTATTATGATTAATATAATTCTTTATTTCTTTGTTGACCAAACAAATATTTATAAATATGATGGCACTTGCACTAAACCGATTCATAATACATTTCTATCCCCATCTATATCTATCTCTTTTGATTATAAACTTCCACCAAAACTACTGCGTTATTCATACTGTCATGTTTCTATTTCGATAACCAAACCCAACATCCACAACCATCGATCACCATCTTTGTCTTTCCTTTGTTTCCTTATAAACCCACGACCACCATCACATTTCATCAAGCTCCATCCGCCACCATTAGACCACCTTGAACCCACTAAACCGCCACCTATTATCAAAATGAACCACCACCATATACGGCTTACAACCATCATCTTCTTTCCCTTATGTTTTATGTCGATCCAAACCTCACTACCTTCGCCATACACACCATCTTGAACCTTGTTTAACCTCCACTTCATCACCACCCTAACTCAAAACCATCCTCACCATCTTCGTTTTACTATCACCACCATTCGATCAACATCAAACCCACAACTAAGTCATCACCTTCATTAAATCATCGAGACCCATTTGTTTTGCTACTATTACCTTCGAACAACCATAACCATTTACAACAGTTTCCTGTTGCGAACAACAAAACACCACCTTCGATATCTATCTGCTTGCTACTACTTGTTTCTATTTTATGTAACCATCAAACACCACCCTTAGTCCTCAATTTTTACTGTTTGTGCTGTTCAAAAATACCAAACCACAAAACCTCGCCTTCGGACGGTTATGGCAGCCTAGAAACCACGAAAACACTACTACAAATATGGTGTTATTGCTCCGATCATTGCTTATAGTTGCTACTTGCTGTTTCTGTTGTGTTCATTGTTAACCCTATTCGAAAATCACCTCAAACAGCCTTTTTCTTTTTTTCCTTCTTCGATGTTTTGCTGCTACTGCAGCTTACGTACCTGCTTCAGTTAAAAAAAGAAAGATAATGATGATGATGACGGAGTAACATGATGGTTTGATGATGTTAACGATGATGATTATGTTACGAATTATAATAATGATACAGTGATGAATGATGTAGCGACCCGACCAAGTCGTCATTGACGGCGCCGTCTACTTAGGTCCCGTTACGTGGTCATAAGTCTTTAAAACAACGTTTGACCAAAAGATATGTCGCATTCATTTCAAATGTAAAGGTTGTTCAAGTTTTACAAGAATAGTTCCACCACAAGTTACGATACCAAGTTTTAAGTACAAATGAAACTTATGCGACACAATTTAAAAGTATCCAAAAGACGCTCCATGTATGCATGTATACTCGACATCCAATGCAAGTATCAAAATAATGAGCGGAAGCATGTATCATGTATCGTTCAAGGACCTGAGAAAAACATAGAAATCTGTCAACGAAAACGTTGGTGAAATCATAGGTTTAGTAAGTATTAAACGTTGTTTTTGAACCACAAGATTTTGTATTTCCATAACGTAGATTATCCAAATCATTTGCATTCCAAAAGTGTTGTTATACGCGAGCACTCAATTATCAAAACTTAACCAACGTTACCCCATCACACAGTGCTAGAACCCACACTAAAACACAAAAATATATTTCATCCGCATAACGGTAGCGAACCGTCCGAATGAGGGTTTGTTAAACCCGTATGGCCACACAATATAAGTTCTCGCTTACACCCTGCAAGTGTAACTAATGATAATCGAATTGAGGCATTTTTGTTCTAACTCGCACGTGGAATGTTTGTTTTCACACTTGTGTTCAAAACATAAAAGTAAGTAGTACAAGATGTAACAAAGTATATGTTTTCTCAGCCCACGATTTAAAAGTATAAAAGTTGTGAAAAGTGGAACTATGATCTCACCTCGAGTGCAAGAGTTAATAAAGTACTTCAACAAGTAAACGCGTGCGAAGACAAAGCTAGTCTTGACCTAAACATATAGGTTGTATCAAATAACGGTAAACACGATCGGTCAAAGTTGTTCAATTAGTCCTATGGCTCGTTACGACTCGATTAAGTAGCATGTGAATCAAATTGTCAAGTTTCATGCAAGATACTAGTAAAGAATCATATTAGAAGGATTGCATAAGTATTTGATTAAGTTTGACAAAAAGTCAAACTTGGTCGGGTCAAGGTCAACAGAAAAGTCAACATGTTCGGGTCGGGTCTCGAACTATTTTTCTAAGGTTTTTAATCATATATAAGCATGTTAGAACAATTATCATGTGAAATGGAGGTCTAGGACATCCCAAACATTTTTCGTCAAATGGCTAAGCAAACAGCCAGTTTTAGGCTATTGGGACGGCGTCCCAGATATCTGGACGGCGTCCTGTTTTGAAGAGTGGGACGGCGTCCTGAGTTCCTAGACGGCGTCCGGGTTTTAAATGTGGGACGGCGTCCTGAGTTTTTGGACGGCGTCCAGGTTTTAAATGTGGGACGGCGTCCTGAGTTTTTGGACGGCGTCCTGGTTGGTTTCCAAGCCCTGTTTGCTGCATTTTCTAAGTGCACGAACCAAATATCAAACAATCACATTTTATGATCCGCTAACAATTAGAACAAGTATTTTATATCATCGGAAAGCTCTTTCGACAAGGAACACATCTAAGCACTTTTCATCAAGCAAAAACATCATATACAATAACCGAAATCCTGTCAAGTGATCAATAAAGGTTCATTTCAAGTTTCAAGTTCATCAATTTGCAATTCAAGACTCGGGAATCCAATTTATACATATGATATGCCGTTTCGAAGGTAATGAAGCATGTAATACAACTAAACACTTATCAATAACGTTAACAAGCGTTCAACGCATCAAAAGTTTATCTAAAGCTTATCAAACCCTAGTCAAGCATCACAAAAACAATAATCATGTTAATGAAGTTTCCTTAATCAACCTATACATCAACATGAAGCTAATGATGCTAGTAACACTTTTAAAACATGCACTTTAGCAATCTAACAATGTTTGATCATCCAAAATCAAAGATTTAGCAAGCAATTTTCATAATGAACTAGTTACACCAAAAACAACAAATCGAGCATACAAATTACATACACGACATCACAATGAGCCATAGACACTAATGAACACACTTTTAAGTCAAGAACACGAATTTAAAGAAATCTAGTGTTTTAGAAATGTTACCCAAAAGTGATGAAGTTGGTATCAAATCGAAGAGGATGAAGAGGGGATCACGAATATGTATTTTGTTTTGTTGCTAGCTCCCTAATCCGGATTTAGATGATGAATTTGTGGTTGAATGTTGAGAGGATTTGAAAGTAGTAAAAAGAAAGAGGAGGTGAAATGAATGGATGAAAGGGAGAGTTGACCCTTTGACCTAGTCAAAGGTTTGATCCTTTGGCGAGTTTGGTCCCTCAACTTTGAATCGGGTGCGAGAAATAACCGAACGAATTATTTTAAGTTACACGGGAGTACGGGAGATATTACAATCCGATAACGAGAATTTTTAAAACGTTACTTAACAAAGGATACGAATATAGATACGAAGGGTATTATTGAAAAGAAAAAGACGGCGTTAAAAATAATTTAACGGAAAAGTGCGGGATGTTACAAATGATGATGTTAGCCAATACTGACAAGCATACTTGATAATCCTGTTTGTTCTGTTCGATTACACCAAACGGATAGTTCTTGTTTTCTATTTGTACACACCCAAACCGAATACCACCTTGATCAAGACTGCTACTATTCGAGCTCCGGTTGCCTTCTATTGCCTATCGATTAAACCCTAACCAATGACCATGTTCATCATCACAGTAGAGTTTTTCACAAACCATTGATTAGCACTCTCATCAATAATAATCGAAACACTGCTGCTATTGTGACTTTGGTTGCTATTCGGGTTGATAAAAGAAAAAGAAACCAAAACCTGCTACTACTATTCGATGACTGTTGTCACTGCGTGATAAGTCTGATAAAAACCAATATACCGTAACTCTACATGGAGTATTTATTTTGGGCTGTTGTGGATCCAAAGAAGCTTACAAGTGGACTAGTTAAATGGACTCCTTAATACCTTAATGGATTTTTTTAATAGGTTTATTATTATCATTATTATTATTATTATTAGTATTATCATTATTATTATTATTATCATTATTAACATATAACATTTTTATTATTTTTAGTATTATCATTACTATTAATATTATAAGTATGATCATTTTTTTATTATCATTATCATTATTATTTTTATCATTATTATTATTATTATTATCATTATTTTTAGTACTATTATTATTATTAATTATTAATATTATCATTATTATAAAAAATAAACATTTTGTAATACCCCGTCAAAATCCACTAACGGCATATTAACTCTGGTCCCAATGCTTGGCTTGACTTCTACATAACAGCAATGTTATACAGCGGAAGCAAATAATACCTGAGATAAAACATGCAAAACAGATCAACATAAAGTGGAGTGAATCTACAGGTTTGAGTAAATAGTTATCGTATGTTTCATAAAATAGTTTCCATAAATCGTTTGTCGAAAATCATTTCTCAAAATCGTTTATCTGAATAAACCGCTAAAGTTTAATCTCAAAAGTTTGTGTATAGCAAATGCTAAGTAATAAACTGTTTGTAAGATATCAAGTTTTAACTGTGAGTGACATCAAAAAGTTCTTTTTGTTTCATCTATTTGTAGACATTACCATGTCTAGTTTCAAGTTTGTAAACATCATGTTTAAGTAACATTCATCGTAAGTTAGGCCTCGAGATTTCTGAAAAGCTTCGTAAAAGTATACACTTATCATGAACACTTGATTATAAAACATTAACCTTTGCAGATAGCTAAGCTACAAGTCTTCCTTTTACCCTATCTAAGCATACACCGATCAAGTGTACAAGTAAAAACTATATAAGCACCAGTTATGTTGCGGTGAGGTTTGTCAAACCTAACGGTACCATCCCTATAAGTCGAGCTTACATAAAGTAACTAATATAATCAAGCTATGAGATTTTTGATCTGAACTCATATGTATATTCTGGTAAGTTACTCGTGCCTAATATGTAAAATAGTTGTAAAAATAGTTTAAGAAATATTTTCAAAAACATCAATGTATCTCATCCCAAAAATGTTGCTGAAAAAGGGACTGTAGACTCAACTTAGCAAAAGCACTGAAAATCTCTTAGTAAGAACCGTACGGTAGTCGAACAATCACGATCGAACAATGTAACCTAGTCAAATAGGTCATCTTAATTAAACATATAGGTAACACTATGTCAACCCATACTACGCACAGTCCAAGTGCTCAGACTGACTCAACAAACAAGTAAAAGTCAACTAATCTAATCAAGTCAACCAAAGTCAAACCAAACGTCAACTCGGTCAAAGTGGTCAATTAAAGTCAAACATCTCAGTAGGTCATGCAGACATGGTCAACATGTCAAACATAGGTCAAGTAACACTTTACAGTTCACAGTTAAGCAAATTGCACATTCGCAGTTTAACGCATACCTTTAAAATACGTACATCGTAGAAAGATACAACTATAACTCATAGCATATAATTCATAAAATTATGAACAACTCCAGATCATAACTAGACTCAAAATTGATTCCAAAAAGTCTAACCCAACCCTCATACGATGTATAAAAGTCGGATATTAGAAGAGGACTAGTTATGGTTTACTAAATCAGTTTCAGCACGCGCGTCAGTTTTGAAACATTTCTCAAAAAATATAGAAAATAGATTTTGACAAACGGTCAATTGGAGATTACTCCAGACATCCCATAGATTTAGTGATAAAATACCCAAAGACATCTCTTTATCGAATTTGTACAGTTTAATCAATCTTTTCAGACCTTTTAGTTTTAGACAACAAATAAACACTTCACTTAGTCGAGCATAAATTTCATGGAAAATCACGTTTTCGCAAGTTGGCATATAAATGAAAAACATCAAGGAACATATAAATTAACATATTCCAGAAGATTAAAGTCTCAATCAACTTCTAGTAAAGTCTAGCAATTTTTATTTAACTTTAAAAACAAATTCAGCTCACTTAACATCACGAATCTTCGTTTTGACATAACGGAAGCATTACAAAAGCTTTTGACGCAAATCTTAAATCTAACATGCATGATTTTTCACAAGTATTACAGTAGTACACTCATCATTAGCCAAATAATAAAGTACACAACTCAGAAAATTCGGATTACATGTGAAACCCTAACCAAACCTAGATTAACCATAACTTGAGCATACGATAACGAAATCAAGCAAAATCAAAGTCCAAACTTATTAATTTTTCAAGATCTATCCATCTAGATATAATACAAAATCAGTACATAAACTAATTTGATATGATACATAGCAAACTAATTCGTGATTCATAGCAACGACAACAATCGAGCAATTTAACGACTAACGACAACTCTAATCGAATGTAATTGAGCACTAGACATCAATACACAATGTAATTGACATAAAAACTGATCTAATAAATTTATGGTTTTCAATTATACCTTAGAATCACAAATTGCAAGTACTATCGCGTAGAGGATGAAGAAAGCAACAACTTTAATGCACGAGACTTGTTTTAATTTTGAGTTTTGAGGGGTGTTCTTGTGGGGATGGTGATCGACGATGAAGATAATGATGGGAGGCTGTAAATTTTGTGGCTCTAGGGTTAGGGGGAGTGAGTAAGTGTGTTTTTCTCTTTAGGGGTTTCAAGGGTTAGCTTTAGGGCCTAACTAGAACCCATTAAGCAAACTAGTGAACAAAAAGGTCCAACAAGGGGGGCTTGGAGTGGATTTCAGCCATGAGGGTCCAAGAGAAAGTCCATGGGCTGAATTTAACAAATTAGTACATTCATAGCGTAGCCCGTTAGGTGTCGTTGGCCGAAAACGCAAACTGGAACATTAACTGAGCGTTTTAGCGAATTCTACGCGTTTTAAATTCTTAAAACTTCTAATATATTAAAAGTATTCTTAAAACATAATAATTACATAAAATAATTATTAAAAGTGAAATACCATTCGTTTCGTTATTTTCTTGTACGCGCATGGTCCGTTTCGAGTGCCGTTAACCGTAACGGGTCTTCGGAATGTTAACTAGTCGTTGAAACGAATTCATTGGGTTTAATTTACTAAATAAATAATAAATTAAATAAGTTCTTCGTAAAGTCAGTAATTATTAAAAATAATTATTTTGTCGTTTTACTGAGTTGCGTAAACTGAAAAGCTTTCTAGGCGATTAACTTAATCGTAACGTTTTCTAGTTATTTCGCTATCCAAAAAAAGTTCATAGATTAATATAAAATATTAATTCAAGTAATCCATTAGGATCAATATGCATTTAATTCTATTAAACACATAAAGTCTAAGTAACCACCGTTAAATATTTAACGGACAAGTAACGATAGTAAACGGAAAAAGTAGGGTTGTTACATGACCCACCTGTTATGAAAAATTTCGTCCCGAAATTTTAGTGCAAGTCCACCGTAGCCGTCTCCTCAGAAAACAGTTGCGGATACTTTTGTCTCATCTACTCTTCACACTACCACATGAATTCTGGTCCTCTACGGGCATTCCTCCGATCTTTAACAATCGGTATGTTGCTCTACTTTATACGTTTGACCTTACGGTTCGTAATTTCAATAGGTTCCTCTACAAAATGAAGTCTACTATCAACCTGTATCTTTTCCAAAAGAATTACCAAACTTTCATCTGATAAGCATTTCTTCAAGGTAGAAACATGGAAAGTGTCATGAACTTCGCTGAGTTCTTACGGGAGTTTCAGCCTGTACGCTACCGGTCCAATTCTCTCGGTAATCTCAAACGGTCCAATATCTCGGACTTAGCTTGCCTCTTTTACCAAAGCGCATTACACCCTTCCAGGGCGATACTTTGAGCATAACCTTGTCTCCAACCTAAAATTCTAAATCTCGCCTTCTCACGTTGGCATAACTATTTGGACGATCTCGCGCCATTTTCAGTCTCGCTTGTATCTGCATGATCTTCTCAGTTGTTTCGTGTATGATCTCAGGACCAGTCAATTGACTATCTCCTAACGCAGTCCAACATACGGGTGATCTGCACTTTCTGCCATACAATGCTTCGAAAGGCGCTGCCTTTATACTTGTGTGATAACTATTGTTATAGGAAAACTCTGCTAACTGTAGATGTTTATCGCATCCAATTTCAAAATTGATAACACATGCTCTTAACATGTCTTTGTATAGTCAGTAATTATTAAAAATAATTATTTTGTCGTTTTACTGAGTTCCGTAAACTGAAAAGCTTTCTAGGCAATTAACTTAATCGTAACATTTTCTAGTTATTTCGCTATCCGAAACAAGTTCATAGATTAATATAACATATTAATTCAAGTAATCCACTAGGATCAAGTATGCATTTAATTCTATTAAACACATAAAGTCTAAGTAATCACCGTTAAATATGTAACGGACAAGTAACGATAGTAAACGGAAAAAGTCGGGTTGTTACACATTTTTTATGAAAATATATAGATATTAATATAATTATGTATGAAAATATTAATTATAATACAGAATATATAATAATAAAACATTAATAAATATATTTATAACATTATTATATTATAATAAATTATATATATATATATATATATATATCTATTATACTTATTATAATAATTATAAACAATTATTTATTAAATATTTAATAAGTAAGTAATATGTTAATATTAATACTTATCATGATAATTAAATAATAAATATTAATATATTTAATATAACCTAAAATTTATTTATTTTATCACGATTATATGTTTAAATATATATATATATATATATATATATATATATATAACTGATATAGGTTCGTGAATCCGAGGTCAACCCTGCATTGTTCAGTTCCATCGTATGCATATTTTACTACAAAATATCGTATCGTGAGTCTATTTGATCCCTTGTACTCTTTACATTTTTGGGCTAAGAATACACGCAATGTTTTAATAACGGTTTTACAAAATTTATATGCGTGAGTTTAATTTGCTCCCTTTTGAAATGCTTTTGCAATCTATATTTTTGGTCTGAGAATACATGAAATGCTTTTATAAATGTTTAATGAAATAGACACAAGTAAAACATTCCTCGAATGAATTGTTATACCGAATATAACCCCCTTTGTAGCTTGGTAACCTCGAATGAATTGTTATACCGAATATAACCCCCTTTGTAGACGATATAATTCACCACTAATTGACGTGAATCCTAAAGATAGATCTATGGGCTTTGACACGCCTCAGTAAGAGAATTTGAACTGCTTTAGTACTTCGAGGTTTATATTATACAAACGAGAGTTTCTATATTTATCATACTGATTGCGATTGTCGGTATGTTTTGTGGATATTCTATATGCATCTTTGTTAAGGTCGGTTACCAGGCAATGTTATAGAGAGAATGATATTTACAGATGAGTGTTCCTATATAGTTTTTGTACATGAGATATGTGTTTGGTTACTAAAAATCGCGAAGCAAACCCACGGGGAAGAAAAGGGTACGTCCCTCCTCTGCGAAGCATTTATGAAAAATCGTTTTTGTACACGAGGTATGTGTACTGCATTTAAAAATTGTGAGGCAACCTACGGGGGAGAATAGGATACGGACCTATCTCTGCCAAGCAAATTAAAATCTTGTGGTCTATTAAAAATATTAAATTTATTGTTTATGTTAAACATATGAACTCACCAACCTTTTGGTTGATACTTTTAAGCATGTTTATTCTTAGGTATTAAAGAATTATTCCACTGTGCATTAGCTCATTTTAAAGATATTACTTGGAGTCGTTAATGGCATATTTCAAAAGATGTTGCATTCAAGTCGTTTGAGTTCAAAAAGACTGTTACTAAGTAAATGACAGATTAGTCATTCATATTATGGGAAACATATATCATTTGTATAGAAAGGTTATATTTTGAAATGAGTTTGTCTTTTTAAAGAATGCAATGTTTGTAAAATGTATCATATAGAGGTAAGTACCTCGCAATGGGACCAGATGTTGATGTATTCATTCAGGTGGATCAGGACGGGTCATTTCAGTTGTCTCGAATTGGTAGGTATGTTCGGACGATTTGCCAGAAGTCGTCCCATTTAGTGAGCGAACTAGGGACGTAAGGTGTTGACTTTGGTTGTCTCAAGTGGGAACGTAAAGTGTTGATTCGACCGTAGCATTTAGGTTGGTGTTTGCCATGCATGGAGATGATGGCAATGTGTTTGATTGAATAGACGATGCCCGTGTGCTGGGTGAGCAAGTGTCACTTATTTAGGGAAGGAAGATCGTGATGGTCTTCAGGAAAGTCTCGAGGTGGACATTAGAGTGTGTCATGAAGGTGTTTTCGCGACATTAACCGTGATGGCGAAGTTTTTGGATGAAGGTTACGAGGGATGTTGAAATTGCGATGGGATAATTCCCGAGTATTCACTGGTTGGGAAGGCGTGATGGTGAGAATCGTCGTTGGATTATTCTACTTTTGGGATGATTGGGATATGTATTGTACTAGTCCGGATGCCTTGTGTAAAGGCGTACGGTTGTGGTTGGTTTTTCGTAGGTTAGTTACCCGTTATTTCTGAGAATGATCGAATGACAATGTCATTGTAAGGAATTCATAAGGTTTGCGCAGTGTTTTCTCGAGTGATCTCGGTGGGATATTTTAATCGAATGGATGAGAAAGGTATCAATGTTGTTCTATGATACATTAGTGTATGAAGCAAGGATGCGGGTACAGAATTCTTTATGCGTGACTCCGCACTGTAGGCGGAAATGTTCAAGAGAGAAGTGCTTAACTTCTAGTGATGGCACAGATCACGGGGACGTGATCTATTATAAGTGGGGGAGAATTGTAAGACCCTGAATTTTATACATCAGAAAGTGTCACCAGAGAGTTTCTTTAGAACTGCCAATAAAAGTGAACCTAACACTTATGCATTTTCAGAATTTACATCATAATCAGAATCAGAATCAAACAACTTCAATCACTGAACTTCTCATATAGAGCCGCGCCGCGGGCTCTTATTGCCGCGTCATGCCTTAACCCTTGAGCTGAATGAAGGTTGTTTGAAAAAGGTCTGTCACTGAATTACACTAAGGGCCACGCTGTGGGCCTGGGAGACGTGACGCAACTTAATACGTGGTCTGGTGCTGACATGCGTTTTAAAAGGGTTAAATGAGGTGCAAAGTTGTAACTTCATTTGTGGATGGTTTTGAGGCCACAAATCTGGCCAAAACTCATCCACATCTTCATTTCATCTCATCCTCATCCATCCAAACTCTCTCAACCCTTTCTAGTGAGAGAAACCATTTTAGAGAGATACAACTCAAATCAAGAAGGAAGAAGAGCGAATCGGGTGAAGGCACAAGAGGAAAAGTTGTTCCTTTCATTCTTGGCTACATTTTGGTTGTAGTGGTAAGTTCTAACTCTGAATTTCAATTGTTGGATTTGTTGTTCAAGTTAGGGTTTGAACTTGTAAGTTCTTAAGAAAACTCATTTAGCTCATTAATGGAAGTTTGATGCTAGTAATCGGGTTTAGTGTTGTTGTTGGTGGGTTTTGGGCTAGAAAACAACTTGGCCATGATTAGGGTTTGTAAATTGAGTATAATCACTAGTGTTAGTGATTATGGAAGTGTTGGAACCCATTTGGTCGAGTTCTAGAGACTCGGTGGTAGTGGGGTGAGTATTTTTCACTATTTGATGGCCACTTGTGCGTGTGTGATGTGTGGTGAGTGTTATTCACTCTTTATTGACCACTTGAGGGAATGTGCACACTAGCCGGGTTTGTGCATGCGGAGGTGTGTATTAGCTATGTATGTACACGTTAGGTGAAAGTGTCACAATAGCCGTGTTTGTGCGCTTTGATATATACCTTAGCCGTTTATGTGCGTTTGACATGTACATTAGTTGAGTAGGTACACATTGGAGACTAGTGTTACATTAGCCGATTATTTACACTAATAATCGTTGTGAGTACTGATGGTCGTCATGAGTACCATTTCTTTGTGTTCGTGTGTTGCGGTAAACCATGTTAATGGTTATGACAAATTGTGGAAGTGTGTAAGTCTTGGTGTTCCCGAGCATCTCCTTACATGTTAGAGGAAAGGTAGATTAGGCTAGATTGTGTAGCCTAACTGGGTTGTGATTAGCGTGAGGTCGCTAGGAAGTTGTGGGCGTTAAGCCGTGAGGTTCGTTGGGCTCGTGTGATTTCTAGTCATCGAGTGACGTGTGACACCGGGAGTAGACCCTGTAAGGGTCGAGTTCTTGAGACTCAGTGGTAGTGATGGGAGTTACATAACACTGCGTCAGGTGCCTCTTTATACCTGCTAGTGGAATGCTTGACTCCCATCGTGTGATCATTTTTGTAATTTGGGTATCGGAGAGAAACCCTAAGATACTAATGTGTTTGGTTGTGATGTTTAACTGGCGGTTACGATTGGACGGATCCGAAAAGTTGAGATTCGAGTGACGTACGGTAAGTCCGTTGAGGAATGGTGTGTATGACCAACGTTGGGACCGGTCATATGTTTTGAGGAGTGTTGAACTCCGCGAGATGTTATCATCTTGGCAGTGAAAGTGTGGGGTTAAAACCATAAGTAGGGGAGTATGTACCCGGAAGGTACGGTGTTGTCTCGGATTGGTAGGTGTGTTCGTGCGATTTACCGGAAGTCGTCCCATTTGGTGAGCGAACTAGGGACGTAGGGTGTTTAAAATGGCCCATTCATATCGATTATAAACGTTTCATATTAATTGGTTTCATTGCGAGGTACTGACCTCTATATGATATGTTTTACAAGCATTGCATTCATTTTAAAAGACAAACTCATTTCAAAATATTACTAAATGATATATGTTTCCATAATATAAATAACTAATATGTCATTTTCTTAATAACGCTCTTTTTGAACTCGAACGACTTGAATGCAACGTCTTTTGAAATATACCATGAACTGAAATGTCCCGTTCTTATTGATTAAAAACGTTCCATATTAATTGATTTCGTTGCGAGATTTTGACCTCTATATGAGACGTTTTTCAAAGACTGCATTCATTTTTAAAACAAACCATAACCTTTATTAAATAAATAAAGGTTTAAAAAGCTTTACGTAGATGATCAAATAATGATAATCTAAAATATCTTGTTTACACACGACCATTACATAATGGTTACAATACAAATATGTTACATCGAAATCAGTTTCTTGAATGCAGATTTTACACAATATCATACAAACATGGACTCCAAATCTTGTCCTTATTTTAGTATGCAACAGCGGAAGCTCTTAGTATTCACCTGAGAATAAACATGCTTTAAACATCAACAAAAAATGTTGGTGAGTTATAGGTTTAACCTATATATATCAAATCGTAACAATAGACCACAAGATTTCATATTTCAATACACATCCCATACATAGAGATAAAAATCATTCATATGGTGAACACCTGGTAACCGACATTAACAAGATGCATATATAAGAATATCCTCATCATTCCGGGACACCCTTCGGATATGATATAAATTTCGAAGTACTAAAGCATCCGGTACTTTGGATGGGGTTTGTTAGGCCCAATAGATCTATCATTAGGATTCGCGTCAATTAGGGTGTCTGTTCCCTAATTCTTAGATTACCAGACTTAATAAAAAGGGGCATATTCGATTTCGATAATTCAACCATAGAATGTAGTTTCACGTACTTGTGTCTATTTTGTAAATCATTTATAAAACCTGCATGTATTCTCATCCCAAAAATATTAGATTTTAAAAGTGGGACTATAACTCACTTTCACAGATTTTTACTTCGTCGGGAAGTAAGACTTAGCCACTGGTTGATTCACGAACCTATCACAATATATACATATATATCAAAGTATGTTCAAAATATATTTACAACACTTTTAATATATTTTGATGTTTTAAGTTTATTAAGTCAGCTGTCCTCGTTAGTAACCTACAACTAGTTGTCCACAGTTAGATGTACAGAAATAAATCGATAAATATTATCTTGAATCAATCCAAGACCCAGTGTATACATATCTCAGTATTGATCACAACTCAAACTATATATATTTTGGAATCAACCTCAACCCTGTATAGCTAACTCCAACATTCACATATAGAGTGTCTATGGTTGTTCCGAAATATATATAGGTGTGTCGACATGATAGGTCGAAACATTGTATACATGTCTATGGTATCTCAAGATTACATAATATACAATACAAGTTGATTAAGTTATGGTTGGAATAGATTTGTTACCAATTTTCACGTAGCTAAAATGAGAAAAATTATCCAATCTTGTTTTACCCATAACTTCTTTATTTTAAATCCGTTTTGAGTGAATCAAATTGCTATGGTTTCATATTGAGCTCTATTTTATGAATCTAAACAGAAAAAATATAGGTTTATAGTCGGAAAAATAAGTTACAAGTCGCTTTTGTAAAGGTAGTCATTTCAGTCGAAAGAACGACGTCTAGATGACCATTTTAGAAAACATACTTCCACTTTGAGTTTAACCATACTTTTTGGATATAGTTTCATGTTCATAATAAAAATCATTTTGTCAAAATAACAACTTTTAAATCAAAGTTTATCATAGTTTTTAATTAACTAACCCAAAACAGCCCGCGGTGTTACTACGACGGTGTAAATCCGATTTTACGGTGTTTTTCGTGTTTCCAGGTTTTAAATCATTAAGTTAGCATATCATATAGATATAGAACATGTGTTTAGTTGATTTTAAAAGTCAAGTTAGAAGGATTAACTTTTATTTCCGAACAAGTTTAGAATTAACTAAACTATGTTCTAGTGATTACAAGTTTAAAACTTCGAATAAGATAGCTTTATATTTATGAATAGAATGATGTTATGAACATCATTACTACCTCAAGTTCCTTGGATAAACCTACTGGAAATGAGAAAAATAGATCTAGCTTCAAAGGATCCTTGGATGGCTTGAAAGTTCTTGAAGCACAATCATGACACGAAAACAATTTCAAGTAAGATTTCCACTCGAAATAAGATTGTTATAGTTATAGAAATTGAATTAAAGTTTGAATATGATTATTACCTTGTATTAGAAAGATAACCTACTGTAAGTAACAAAGGTTTCTTGATCTTGAATGATTACTTGGAATGGATTTAGAAAACTTGGAAGTAAACTTCCAATCTTGGAAGTATTCTTGATTATATGAAACTAGAACTTTTGGAATTTATGAAGAACACTTAGAACTTGAAGATAGAACTTGAGAGAGATCAATTAGATGAAGAAAATTGAAGAATGAAAGTGTTTGTAGGTGTTTTTGGTCGTTGGTGTATGGATTAGATATAAAGGATATGTAATTTTGTTTTCATGTAAATAAGTCATGAATGATTACTCATATTTTTGTAATTTTATGAGATATTTTATGCTAGTTGCCAAATGATGGTTCCCACATGTGTTAGGTGACTCACATGGGCTGCTAAGATCTGATCATTGGAGTGTATATACTAATAGTACATACATCTAAAAGCTGTGTATTGTACAAGTACGAATACGGGTGCATACGAGTAGAATTGTTGATGAAACTGAACGAGGATGTAATTGTAAGCATTTTTGTTAAGTAGAAGTATTTTGATAAGTGTCTTGAAGACTTTCAAAATTGTATGAATACATATTAAAACACTACATGTATATACATTTTAACTGAGTCGTTAAGTCATCGTTAGTCGTTACATGTAAATGTTGTTTTGAAACCTTTAGGTTAACGATCTTGTTGAATGTTGTTAACCCATTATTTATTATAACAAATGAGATGTTAAATTGTTATATTATCATGATATTATGATATATAATATATCTTAGTATGATATATATACAGTTAAATGTCGTTACAACGATAATCGTTACATATATGTCTCGTTTCGAAATCATTAAGTTAGTAGTCTTATTTTTACATATGTATTTCATTGTTAATACACTTAATAATATATTTACTTATCATTTAACATAATTAACCAAGTGTATCAATATCTTAATATTATTCATATGTACCTAGTAAGACGTTGTTATAACGATAATCGTTATATATATCGTTTTCGAGTTTCTTAAATTAATAGTCTCATTTTTTTTATATAACTCATTGTTAAAATACCTAATGAGATACATACTTATAATAAAATCATGTTAACTATATATATAACCATATATATGTCATCGTATAGTTTTTACAAGTTTTAACGTTCGTGAATCACCGGTCAACTTGGGTGGTCAATTGTCTATATGAAACCTATTTCAATTAATCAAGTCTTAACAAGTTTGATTGCTTAGCATGTTGGAAACACTTAATCATGTAAATAACAATTTCATTTAATATATATATAAACATGGAAAAGTTCAGGTCACTACAGCACCTACCCGTTAAATAAATTTCGTCCCGAAATTTTAAGCAGTTGGAGGTGTTGACGTATCTTCTGGAAATAAATGTGGGTATTTCTTCTTCATCTGATCTTCACGCTCCCAACTGAACTTGGGTCCTCTACGAGCATTCCATCGAACCTTAACAATCGGTATCTTATTTTGTTTAAGTCTCTTAACCTCACAATCCATTATTTCGACGGGTTCTTCAATGAATTGAAGTTTTTCATTGATTTGGATTTCGTCCAACGGGATAGTGAGATCTTCTTTAGCAAAACATTTCTTCAAATTTGAGACATGGAAAGTGTTATGTACAGCCGCGAGTTGTTGAGGTAGCTCCAGTTGGTAAGCTACTGGTCCGACACGATCTATAATCTTGAATGGTCCAATGTACCTTGGATTTAGTTTCCCCCGTTTACCAAATCGAACAACGCCTTTCCAAGGTGAAACCTTAAGCATGACCATTTCTCCAATTTCAAACTCTATATCTTTTCTTTTACTGTCTGCGTAGCTCTTTTGTCGACTCTGGGCGGTTTTCAATCTTTGTTGAATTTGGATGATTTTCTCGGTAGTTTCTTGTATTATCTCCGGACCCGTAATCTGTCTATCCCCCACTTCACTCCAACAAATCGGAGACCTGCACTTTCTACCATAAAGTGCTTCAAACGGCGCCATCTCAATGCTTGAATGGTAGCTGTTGTTGTAGGAAAATTCTGCTAACGGTAGATGTCGATCCCAACTGTTTCCGAAATCAATAACACAGGCTCGTAGCATGTCTTCAAGCATTTGTATCGTCCTTTCGCTCTGCCCATCAGTTTGTGGATGATAGGCAGTACTCATGTCAGACGAGTTCCCAATGCTTGCTGTAATGTCTGCCAGAATCTTGAAATAAATCTGCCATCCCTATCAGAGATAATAGAGATTGGTATTCCATGTCTGGAGATGACTTCCTTCAAATACAGTCGTGCTAACTTCTCCATCTTGTCATCTTCTCTTATTGGCAGGAAGTGTGCTGACTTGGTGACACGATCAACTATTACCCAAATAGTATCATAACCACTTGCAGTCCTTGGCAATTTAGTAATGAAATCCATGGTAATGTTTTCCCATTTCCATTACGGGATTTCAGGTTGTTGTAGTAGACCTGATGGTTTCTGATGTTCAGCTTTGACCTTAGAACACGTCAAACATTGTCCTACATATTTAGAAATATCGGCTTTCATACCTGGCCACCAAAAATGTTTCTTAAGATCCTTGTACATCTTCCACGTTCCAGGATGTATTGAGTATCTGGTTTTATGAGCTTCTCTAAGTACCATTTCTCTCATATCTCCAAATTTTGGTACCCAAATTCTTTCAGCCCTATACCTGGTTCCATCTTCCCGAATATTAAGATGCTTCTCCGGTCCTTTGGGTATTTCATCCTTTAAATTTCCCTCTTTTAAAACTCCTTGTTGCGCCTCCTTTATTTGAGTAGTAAGGTTAGTGTGAATCATTATATTCATAGATTTTACTCAAATGGGTTCTCTGTCCTTTCTGCTCAAGGCGTTGGCTACCACATTTGCCTTCCCCGGGTGGTAACGAATCTCAAAGTCGTAATCATTCAACAATTCAATCCACCTACGCTGCCTCATATTCAGTTGTTTCTGATTAAATATGTGTTGAAGACTTTTGTGGTCGGTATATATAATACTTTTGACCCCATATAAGTAGTGCCTCCAAGTCTTTAATGCAAAAACAACCGCGCCTAATTCCAAATCATGCGTCGTATAATTTTGCTCGTGAATCTTCAATTGTCTAGACGCATAAGCAATCACCTTCGTCCGTTGCATTAATACACAACCGAGACCTTGCTTTGATGCGTCACAATAAATCACAAAATCATCATTCCCTTCAGGCAATGACAATATAGGTGCCGTAGTTAGCTTTTTCTTCAATAATTGAAACGCCTTCTCTTGTTCATCCTTCCATTCAAATTTCTTCCCTTTATGCGTTAATGCAGTCAAGGGTTTTGCTATTTTGGAGAAATCTTGGATGAATCTTCTGTAGTAACCAGCCAATCCTAAAAATTAACGTATATGCTTCGGAGTTTTTGGGGTTTCCCACTTTTCAACGGTTTCGATCTTTACCGGGTCCACCTGGATACCTTCTTTGTTCACTATGTGACAGAGGAATTGAACTTCTTCCAACCAAAATGCACACTTTGAAAACTTAGCGTACAGTTTTTCTTTCCTCAATACTTCTAGCACTTTTCTCAAATGTTCTTCGTGCTCTTGATCATTCTTTGAGTAAATAAGTATGTCATCGATGAAAACAATGACAAACTTGTCAAGATATGGCCCACACACTCGGTTCATAAGGTCCATGAAAACAGCTGGTGCGTTAGTCCATCCAAACGGCATAACCATAAACTCGTAATGACCATAACGCGTCCTAAAAGCAGTTTTTGGAATATCATCCTCCTTTACTCGCATTTGATGATATCCAGAACGTAAATCGATCTTCGAATAAACTGACGAGCCTTGTAGTTGATCAAATAAGTCGTCAATTCTCGGCAGTGGATAACGGTTTTTGATGGTAAGTTTGTTCAACTCTCTGTAGTCAATACACAACCTAAATGTACCATCCTTCTTCTTGACAAACAAAAAACAGGAGCTCCCCATGGTGATGTGCTTGGTCGAATGAAACCACGTTCTAATAGTTCTTGCAGTTGGCTTTGCAGTTCTTTCATCTCGCTGGGTGCGAGTCTATAAGGAGCACGAGCTATTGGTGCAGCTCCTGGTACAAGATCTATTTGAAATTCAACGGATCGATGTGGGGGTAATCCCGGTAATTCTTTCGGAAATACATCGGGAAATTCTTTTGTGACGGGAACATCATTGATGCTCTTTTCTTCAGTTTGTACTTTCTCGACGTGTGCTAGAACAGCATAGCAACCTTTTCTTATTAGTTTTTGTGCCTTCAAATTACTAATAAGATGTAGCTTTGTGTTGCCCTTTTCTCCATACACCATTAAGGGTTCTCCTTCTTCTCGTACAATGCGAATTGCATTTTTATAACATACGATCTCTGCTTTCACCTTCTTCAGCCAGTCCATGCCAACTATTACATCAAAACTCCCTAACTCTACTGGTATCAAATCAATCTTAAATATTTCGCTACCCAGTTTAATTTCTCGATTCCGGCATATATTATCTGCTGTAATTAATTTACCGTTTGCTAATTCGAGTAAAAATTTACTATCCAACGGCGTCAATGGACAACTTAATTTAGCAAAAAAATCTCTACTCATATAGCTTCTATCCGCACCCGAATCAAATAAAACGTAAGCAGATTTATTGTCAATAAGAAACGTACCCGTAACAAGCTCCGGGTCTTCCTGTGCCTCTACCGCATTAATATTGAAAACTCTTCCGCGGCCTTGTCCATTCGTGTTCTCTTGGTTCGGGCAATTTCTAATAATGTGGCCCGGTTTTCCACATTTATAACAAACTACATTGGCATAACTTGCTCTGACACTACTTGCTCCGCCATTACTCATTTCGACACCATTTGTTCCTTTTGTTCTGTTAACCCCTGGTCCGTAGACCTCACACTTCGCCGCGCTATGACCATTTCTTTTACACTTGTTGCAAAATTTGGTGCAGAACCCCGAGTGATACTTTTCACACCTTTAGCATAGCTGCTTCTGATTGTTGTTGTTGTTGCGGTTGTTATTGTTGTTGGGATGATTGTTGTAGTTGCTGCTGTTGTTGTTTTTGTTGTTGTTGTTGTTGTTGGGCCGTTTGTTGTAGTTGCGATTGATGTTGCGATTATTATTGTAATTGCTGTTGTTGTTGTATTGGTGATTCTTATCACCGTTTTCCTCCCACTTTCTTTTGACTTGCTTCACATTGGCTTCTTCAGCCGTCTGTTCTTTAATTCTTTCCTCAATCTGGTTTACTAGTTTGTGAGCCATTCTACATGCCTGTTGTATGGAGGCGGGCTCGTGTGAACTTATATCTTCTTGGATTCTTTCCGGTAATCCTTTCACAAACGCGTCGATCTTCTCTTCCTTATCTTCGAACGCTCCCGGACACAGTAGGCACAATACTGTGAATCGTCTTTCGTACGTGATAATATCAAATCCTTGGGTTCGTAACCCTCTAAGTTCTGTCTTGAGCTTATTGACCTCGGTTCTGGGACGGTACTTCTCGTTCATCAAGTGCTTGAATGCTGACCACGGTAGTGTGTTCGCATCATCTTGTCCCACTTGCTCTAGATAGGTATTCCACCATGTTAACGCAGAACCTGTGAAGGTATGCGTAGCGTACTTCACTTTGTCCTCTTCAGTATACTTTCTTATGGCAAACACCGATTCGACCTTCTCGGTCCACCGTTTCAATCCGATCGGTCCTTCGGTTCCTTCAAATTCTAAAGGTTTGCAGGCAGTGAATTCTTTGTAGGTGCATCCTACACGATTTCCTGTACTGCTAGATCCAAGGTTATTGTTGGTATGTAGCGCAGCCTGTACTGCGGCTATGTTTGAAGCTAGAAAAGTACGGAATTCCTTTTCATTCATATTCACGGTGTGTCGAGTAGTCGGTGCCATTTCCTTCAAAATAGTCAAATGGAACAAGTTAATCATACAGAATATTAAGAGTAGTTAATAGTATATCGTAGCATAATATGAACTCATTTATAAAAGCTTTTTCTTCATATTAGCATTTTATAAGTTTAAATTCGGGTAGTACCTACCCGTTAAATTCATACTTAGTAGCTAATATACAATTCAACTACTACAATTCTATATGAAAAACTGATTATAATAATATTTCGCGTTCAAACTTTTATACAATATTTTACAAACTTACAATACTGCTTATTTTACATAAAGCATGAAATATAGCACACAATAAGTTTGATACAAGATAGTTGTGAAGATAATTCTAGCTAGTACACAAGTCATTCAGCAAAGGCAATCAAGACACGTAATTCATACGTCCAGAAACAAGTCATGCATTCTGGTTTTACTAGGACTACTTCCCATCCTTGGTCTTGTGGAACATAACCGTTATGGCCGTTGATAAGACAGCGTGTTGTAACGTCGTCGAAGGGACGAGGGTAACGTAATGACCAACAGTCTCGTAATAACCTAAAAACCTCATTTCTTACCCCAATTACTGACTCCGTCACTTGTGGGAACGTTTTGTTTAATAGCTGTAGCCCGATGTTCTTTTTCTCACTTTGGTGAGAAGCGAACATTACTAACCCGTAAGCATAGCATGATTCTTTATGTTGCATGTTAGCCGCTTTTTCTAAATCATGAAGTCCTATATTCGGATACATTGAGTCAAAATAATTTCTTAACCCGTTGCGTAAAATAGCATTTGGGTTCCCCGCAATATATGCGTCAAAGTAAACACATCGTAACTTATGGGTTTCCCAATGTGATATCCCCCATCTTTCAAACGAAAGTTTCTTATAAACCAAGACATTCTTGGAACGTTCTTCGAATGTCTTACAAACTGATCTCGCCTTAAATAGTTGTGCCGAGGAATTCTGACCGACTCTAGACAAGATTTTATCAATCATGTCTCCGGGTAGGTCTCTTAAAATATTGGGTTGTCTATCCATTTTGTGTTTTTAAACTGTAAAATAGACAAGAGTTAGATTCATAAAAAATACTTTTTAATACAAGCAATTTTTACATATATCATAAAGCATAAGCACACTATATTACATATATTACACCACACGAATACAACTATCTTATTCCGACTCGCTCATTTCTTCTTCTTCGGTTTTGGTTTGTTTTGCCAAGTTTCTAGGGATATATGATGTTCCCCTAATACTAGCTGTCATTTTCCACAACGGTTTAGAAAAACCTGGTGGTTTAGAGATTCCCGGGTCATTGTTACAACTTAAGGACTTCGGGGGTTGACGATACATATAAAGTTCATCAGGGTTGGAATTAGATTTCTCTATTTTTATGTCCTTTCCCTTATTATTTTCTTTTGCTTTTTTTAAATTCAGTTGGGGTAATTTCTATAACATTATCGGAATTCTCGTCGGAATCCGATTCATCGAAGAATTGGTAATCCTCCCAATATTTTGCTTCCTTGGCGGAAACACCATTGACCATAATTAACCTTGGTCGGTTGGTTGAGGATTTTATTTTACTTAACCGTTTTATTATTTCCCCCACCGGTTCTATTTCCTCCTCCGGTTCCTCCTCTTCCGGTTCTGATTCTTCTTCCGGTTCTGATTCTTCTTCCGGTTCCTCTTCGGGAACTTGTGAATCAGTCCAATATATATTCGACTCTTCGTTATTATTAGGTGAGTCAATGGGATTTGTGCTAGAGGTAGACATCTATCACACAATATCAAACATGTTAAGAGATTAATATATCACATAATATATACATGTTAATAATATATAGTTTCCAACAAAAATGTTAAGCAATCATTTTTAAGAAAAACACGGTCGAAGTCCAGACTCACTAATGCATCCTAACAAACTCGATAAGACACACTAATGCAAATTTTCTGGTTCTCTAAGACCAACGCTCGGATACCAACTGAAATGTCCCGTTCTTATTGATTAAAAACGTTCCATATTAAAAACGTTTTTCAAAGACTGCATTCATTTTTAAAACAAACCATAACCTTTATTTCAAAAATAAAGGTTTAAAAAGCTTTACGTAGATTATCAAATAATGATAATCTAAAATATCTTGTTTACACACGACCATTACATAATGGTTTACAATACAAATATGTTACATCGAAATCAGTTTCTTAAATGCAGTTTTTACACAATATCATACAAACATGGACTCCAAATCTTGTCCTTATTTTAGTATGCAACAGCGGAAGCTCTTAGTATTCACCTGAGAATAAACATGCTTTAAACATCAACAAAAAATGTTGGTGAGTTATAGGTTTAACCTATATATATCAAATCGTAACAATAGACCACAAGATTTCATATTTCAATACACATCCCATACATAGAGATAAAAATCATTCATATGGTGAACACCTGGTAACCGACATTAACAAGATGCATATATAAGAATATCCCCATCATTCCGGGACACCCTTCGGATATGATATAAATTTCGAAGTACTAAAGCATCCGGTACTTTGGATGGGCTTTGTTAGGCCCAATAGATCTATCATTAGGATTCGCGTCAATTAGGGTGTCTGTTCCCTAATTCTTAGATTACCAGACTTAATAAAAAGGGGCATATTCGATTTCGATAATTCAACCATAGAATGTAGTTTCACGTACTTGTGTCTATTTTGTAAATCATTTATAAAACCCGCATGTATTCTCATCCCAAAAATATTAGATTTTAAAAGTGGGACTATAACTCACTTTCACAGATTTTTACTTCGTCGGGAAGTAAGACTTGGCCACTGGTTGATTCACGAACCTATAACAATATATACATATATATCAAAGTATGTTCAAAATATATTTACAACACTTTTAATATATTTTGATGTTTTAAGTTTATTAAGTCAGCTGTCCTCGTTAGTAACCTACAACTAGTTGTCCACAGTTAGATGTACAGAAATAAATCGATAAATATTATCTTGAATCAATCCATGACCCAGTGTATACGTATCTCAGTATTGATCACAACTCAAACTATATATATTTTGGAATCAACCTCAACCCTGTATAGCTAACTCCAACATTCACATATAGAGTGTCTATGGTTGTTCCGAAATATATATAGATGTGTCGACATGATAGGTCGAAACATTGTATACGTGTCTATGGTATCTCAAGATTACATAATATACAATACAAGTTGATTAAGTTAAGGTTGGAATAGATTTGTTACCAATTTTCACGTAGCTAAAATGAGAAAAATTATCCAATCTTGTTTTACCCATAACTTCTTTATTTTAAATCCGTTTTGAGTGAATCAAATTGCTATGGTTTCATATTGAACTCTATTTTATGAATCTAAACAGAAAAAGTATAGGTTTATAGTCGGAAAAATAAGTTACAAGTTGTTTTTGTAAAGGTAGTCATTTCAGTCGAAAGAACGACGTCTAGATGACCATTTTAGAAAACATACTTCCACTTTGAGTTTAACCATACTTTTTGGATATAGTTTCATGTTCATAATAAAAATCATTTTCTCATAATAACAACTTTTAAATCAAAGTTTATCATAGTTTTTAATTAACTAACCCAAAACAGCCCGCGGTGTTACTACGACGGCGTAAATCCGGTTTTACGGTGTTTTTCGTGTTTCCAGGTTTTAAATCATTAAGTTAGCATATCATATAGATATAGAAAATGTATTTAGTTGATTTTAAAAATCAATTTAGAAGGATTAACTTTTATTTGCGAACAAGTTTAGAATTAACTAAACTATGTTCTAGTGATTACAAGTTTAAACCTTCGAATAAAATAGCTTTATATGTATGAATAGAATGATGTTATGAACATCATTACTAGCTCAAGTTCCTTGGATAAACCTACTAGAAATGGAAAAAATAGATCTAGCTTCAAAGGATCCTTGGATGGCTTGAAAGTTCTTGAAGCACAATCATGACACGAAAACAATTTCAAGTAAGATTTCCACTCGAAATAAGATTGTTATAGTTATAGAAATTGAATTAAAGTTTGAATATGATTATTACCTTGTATTAGAAAGATAACCTACTGTAAGTAACAAAGGTTTCTTGATCTTGGATGATTACTTGGAATGGATTTAGAAAACTTGGAAGTAAACTTGCAATCTTGGAAGTATTCTTGATTTTATGAAACTAGAACTTTTGGAATTTATGAAGAACACTTAGAACTTGAAGATAGAACTTGAGAGAGATCAATTAGATGAAGAAAATTGAAGAATGAAAGTGTTTGTAGGTGTTTTTGGTCGTTGGTGTATGGATTAGATATAAAGGATATGTAATTTTGTTTTCATGTAAATAAGTCATGAATGATTACTCATATTTTTGTAATTTTATGAGATATTTTATGCTAGTTGCCAAATGATGGTTCCCACATGTGTTAGGTGACTCACATGGGCTGCTAAGATCTAATCATTGGAGTGTATATACTAATAGTACATACATCTAAAAGCTGTGTATTGTACGAGTACGAATACGGGTGCATACGAGTAGAATTGTTGATGAAACTGAACGAGGATGTAATTGTAAGCATTTTTGTTAAGTAGAATTATTTTGATAAGTGTCTTGAAGTCTTTCAAAAGTGTATGAATACATATTAAAATACTACATGTATATACATTTTAACTGAGTCGTTAAGTCATCGTTAGTCGTTACATGTAAATGTTGTTTTGAAACCTTTAGGTTAACGATCTTGTTGAATGTTGTTAACCCATTATTTATTATAACAAATGAGATGTTAAATTGTTATATTATCATGATATTATGATATATAATATATCTTAGTATGATATATATACAGCTAAATGTCGTTACAACGATAATCGTTACATATATGTCTCGTTTCGAAATCATTAAGTTAGTAGTCTTATTTTTACATATGTATTTCATTGTTAATACACTTAATAATATATTTACTTATCATTTAACATAATTAACCAAGTGTATCAATATCTTAATATTATTCATATGTACATAGTAAGACGTTGTTATAACGATAATCGTTATATATATCGTTTTCGAGTTTCTTAAATTAATAGTCTCATTTTTATGTATATAACTCATTGTTAAAATACCTAATGAGATACATACTTATAATAAAATCATGTTAACTATATATATAACCATATATATGTCATCGTATAGTTTTTACAAGTTTTAACGTTCGTGAATTACCGGTCAACTTGGGTGGTCAATTGTCTATATGAAACCTATTTCAATTAATCAAGTCTTAACAATTTTGATTGCTTAACATGTTGGAAATAGTTAATCATGTAAATAACAATTTCATTTAATATATATATAAACATGGAAAAGTTCGGGTCACTACATGAACGACTTCAAGTAATATCTTTAAAATGAGCTAACGCACAGCGGAAGATTTCTTACATACCTGAGAATACACATGCTTAAAAGTGTCAATCAAAAGGTTGGTAAGTTCATAGGTTTATCTTAATAATTTTAATAGAACACAAATATTTCATTTTTCATAAATAACATACAGGCATATAACAATCTGTATAAAAATCATTCATATGATGAACACCTGGTAACCGACATTAACAAAATGTATATAGAATATCCCCAGCATACCGGCACTCGCAATCAGTATGCTATATACAAGCAATCGCAATCAGTATATAAGTCGAAGTACTAAAGCAGTTCATATCTCTAACTGGGGCGTGTCAATGCCCATAGATCTATCTTTAGGATTCGCTTCAATCAGTGGCGAATTATATCGTTCAACTAATTCTTAGGTTACCAAGCTAAAGGGGCTATATCCGTTATAATAATCCAACCATAGAATGTAGTTTCAATTACTTGTGTTTATTTTGTAAAACGTTTACAAAAACAGCGCATGTATTTTCAGCCCAAAAATATATATAAAAAGGGAGTAATGAAACTCACGATACGATATTTTATAGTAAAATATGCATACAACGGAACTGAACAATGCAGAGTTGGCCTCGAATTCACGAACCTATATCATATATATATATATATATATATTAACACATATAATGGTAATCGAACTAATTTATATAATAATAGTGATTTAATTGTTATTTTAATCATGTGTTTCATTAATAACCTAATTAATTATATTTATTTTATATACCTTAAATAAATAATTAATAAATATTAATATAGTTTTGTTAAATATATTGTTATATAACTAATTTTTATTGCAATAATAATAATAAAAATATTAATAGTAATATTGGTAATAATAATAATAATAATAATAATAATAATATATCTATTATAATAATAATAATAATAATAATGATACTAGTAATAATAAAAATGATAATAATAATAATGTTAAAAATAATAATATTAATGTTAAAAATAATAATAATTATAAAAATAATAATATTAATAATTCTAATAATGATAATAATAATGATAATAATAATAATAGTTTTAATAAAAATGATAAATTTAATAATGATAATTTTAATAATAATGATAATTTTAATAATAAAAATTGATAATAATAATAATAGTATTAATAATAATAATAATAACTATAATAACTATAATAATAATAATTTTACTAATAATGATAATAATAATAATAATAATAATAATAATAATAATAATAATAATAATAATAATAATAATAATAATAATAATAATAATAATAATAATAATAATAATGATGATGATGATGATAATAATATAAATTATATTAATGATAGTACTAATAATCATGATATTAATATTAGTAATAATAATCATTAACTTAACAATAATAACAATAATTAATAATAATAATAATAATAATAATAATAATAATAATAATAATAATAATAATAATAATAATAATAATAATAATAATAATAATAATAATAATAATAATAATAATAATAATAATAATAATAACAATGATAATAATAATTATAATAGTAATAATACTACCTTAAGAAACAAGTAGGTTGCAGTTTCAAAAATTAAATGTCACAGCCCATATTCGAACCCGTGACCTCTCGCTTAACAAACAACCACCCAACCATTGAACCACACGTTACATTCTTGAATTAATCCTTTCATTTATTTATTTAACCTACTGCGTCATCATATTTAATTCTTGTCATCTTGATCATAGCATTTTTTTATTATCATCACCATACCTCATCATCTATCATCTTGATATTATATCGTCTCATAACATCTCGATTCACCAAGCCTACTATATAAGCATCACAATCATCATCATCTAATTTCATCTATTTCGCCATCAAAATCATCATCTTCACTTCCGAACCTTCATCATCAAACTTCCATCACGTCCTCATCGTATAGTAGTATCATCATCACCGCTTTCATCTACCTAGCTCGTTACATCACATGATCATCATCTTCATTCACGTAATATCCTTACTGTGCCATCATCGTAATTTTATGTAAATCACATCATCGATCATCTCATCACTATAATCATCAAGATTGTTGACTTCATCATTATTATTCTTCACTGTATTCACCATTTTCTCGCCATCATCTTCTTCATTATCATGCTTCATCATCATTTTTCAAACAGTAGAAGTAACACAGTAGTGCAACCATGGTGTTTGGGTGTTCTTTGGTGTTGAACAGTTGCACCCAAAAAAAAGAGAGCAGCAGTAGCAGTATACATTGAATGAAACAGAAATAGAAACTTGAACAGCAACCGTAGCAGTTGCGTATAGTTAATCATCATCATCATACTTCTAATTATGTGGATCGTGTGACAATTACGCGAAACGCGTAATCTTGTGATCAACTACACGGAACGTGTAATTGACTACACGAAATGCGTAATGTTTAGCCAACTTTACTGTATCATCATCATCAACAGTTATCATCTTCATTTGTCATTTCTTTAGTTACACTGTAACCAAAACAGATGGAGATACATAAAAGAGCAGCAGAAGGAGCTTCTGTTTTGGGCTGGAACATCGAGCAAAAATAGTAGTAGTAATGGCGGTTTGGTGGGTATTGGAGGTTCATGATGTTAGTTTTAGTGATGAAGTCGGACAGCAAAAAATTACTTAGAAGTGGCGGTTTCGATCAGGATCAACGATAGGGTCTTTGGTTGATCGATGTATTATGGAGAATGAGTATGTGTGGAGATGTTTGTGTAATACAAATACGTTGTAAACTCTCATGAAGGAAAGTTGAAGTCGATTAGGGAAGGTATGAGAATAGAAGTGGTGGTGGTTTATGTATATAAAGAAAGAGGTTGTGGTCTCGGTGTTGGGTTGTTAATCGAAGATAAGGTGATCGGTGGTCTTTTTGGTCGATACAAAACAAGAGGAAAGAGTACCAGTTAGATCGATATAGAAGGAAAAATGTTAATGTTTTTGACGAGTTGAACTAGAAATAGAAGGGAGTAACAACTGATGGAGTCTTTGTGATGATGATCGAAGGGTGGTGGTTTATAATAGGTTGATTGTAAAATCATTACACAGAAAAAGATGGTTGTCGAGCATAACTAAGAAACAAGAAATGGAATAGTAGTATGAGTAGGAAAGTGGAGTTGAGTGGGTAATCATGCAATGCATTGCACATGTATATATATATCTACATATACACTGTAAGTTAAATGGTGAGTGGAAAGAAAAACAACAAAGTAAACTTTAAATTAATTCAATCAATCAAGTACATTGTTCAATAGTAATCTCAGATTAATTCACGGATGAATGAAATGAATCAAGTAGTCTGTTAAGATATTTAATATTAATAATAAAATAATAATTATAATATAATATAAATATATAAATGTGCGATAATATTAGCTGTCGCCTTTCACGGACTGGATTTCGTGTTCCGCTGTTATTCAGTGGCGGATAAAAGTATTTAGAAAAATTTCAATTTTTTAAATTAAGTTCATGTGTTTATTTTAGTCATTAAATGTGTGAAGCGTGATCGAAAAGTTTCGTCTAATATTAGAGCTCAATCTCAACTAAAATGTACAAAGTATTAAAATTTATCAATTATATTCTAAATATATTTTTAATAAAGCAATAACTTATTTTCATATCAATGTTTATTTTTAAATTGACACAAGTTCGAATTAAACTTCTCTAAATAATATTCGAATGATAAACGAGGGTTACAATCATTTAATAATTATATTTAATATACACTATATATATATATATATATATATATATATATATATATATATATATATATTTATATATATATATATATATATATATATATATATATATATATATATATATATATATATATATATATATATATATATATATATTCATTTTAACAACAATTTAATTAGATCGTATATTATTTTACATTTTTAGTTCTAACAATTAACTCGTATATTATTATTTCAAGTTATTATATATGCATTTATTTATATATATAAATAATATTTATTTACAATTAATTTGTTCGTGAATCGTCGGAAATGGTCGAGGTTAAATGAAATTATGAACAGTTTAAAAATTTTGAGATTCAACTTTACAGACTTTGCTTATCGTGTCAAAAATATTAAATCATACGAAGATTAAATTTGAAAATAAGTCGAAATTTTCTGGGTGGTTACAGTACCTGCCCGTTAAAGAAATTTCGTCCCGAAATTTGACAAAGATCGTCATGGTCGACAACAAGAATGTTTTCATGATGAATATGAGTTGTAAAATATAGTTTTATCACCATTGAGTAATATGGATAAAACAATTTGATTACGCGAAGACTATGAAATGTCCCGTTCATATTGATTATAAACGTTCCATATTAATTGATTTCGTTGCGTGGTTTTGACCTCTATATGAGACGTTTTTCAAAGACTGCATTCATTTTTAAAACAACCAAAACCTTTATTTTATCGATAAAGGTTTAAAAAGCATTACGTAGATTATCAAATAATGATAATCTAAAATATACTGTTTACACATGACCATTACATAATGGTTTACAATAAGAATATATTACATCAAAAATAAGTTTCTTGAATGCAGTTTTTACATAATATCATACAAGCATGGACTCCAAATCTTGTCCTTATTTTAGTATGCAACAGCGGAAGCTCTTAATAATCACCTGAGAATAAACATGCTTAAAACGTCAACAAAAAAATGTTGGTGAGTTATAGGTTTAACCTATATATTATCAAATCATAATAATAGATCACAAGATTTCATCTTTCAATATACCTCCTATACATAGAGATAAAATTCATTCATATGGTGAACACCTGGTAATCGACATTAACAAGATGCATATAAGTATATACCCTATTATTCAGGTAAATCCTTTGCACATGATAAAAACGAATTCGAAGTACTAAAGCATCCGGTACTTTGGATGGGGTCCGTTAGGCCCAATAGATCTATCTTTAGGATTCGCGTCAATTAGTAGATCGGTTTACTAATTCTTAGGTTACCAAGCAAAAGGGGCATATTCGGCTTCGATCATTCACCCATATAATGTAGTTTCAATTACTTGTGTCTATTTTGTAAAACATTTATAAACTGCATGTATTCTCATCCCAAAATATTAGATTTTAAAAGTGGGACTATAACTCACTTTCACAGATTTTTACTTCGTCGGGAAGTAAGACTTGGCCACTGGTCGATTCACGAACCTATAACAAATATGTACATATATATCAAAGTATGTTCAAAATATACTTACAACATTTTTAATACAATTTGATGTTTTAAGTTTATTAAGTCAGCTGTCCTCGTTAGTAACCTACAACTAGTTGTCCAAAGTTAGATGTACAGAAATAAATTAATATATATTATCTTGAATCAATCCACGACCCAGTGTATACACGTCTCAGGCTAGATCACAACTCAAAGTATATATATTTTTGGAATCAACCTCAACCCTGTATAGCTAACTCCAACATTACTGCATATAGAGTGTCTATGGTTGTTCCAAATAATATATATACATGGGTCGATATGATATGTCAAAACATTTGCATACGTGTCTATGGTATCCCAAGATTACATAATATATTAGAATACATGTATAATACAATATAAGTTAGCTAGAATATGATTAATATAACTTTGTTACCAATTTTCACGTAGCTACAACAAGCAAAAATATCCAATCTTGTTTTACCCATAAATTCTTCGTTTTAAATCCGTTTTGAGTGTTTCAAATTGCTATGGTTTCATATTGAACTCTATTTTATGAATCTAAATAGAAAAAGTATAAGTTTATAAAGGTAGTCATTTCAGTCGGAAGAACGACATCTTGATGACCATTTTGAAAAACATACTTCCACTTTGAGTTTAACCATGATTTTTGGATATAGTTTCATGTTCATAAGAAAAATCATTTTCCAAGAAGAACAACTTGTAAATCAAATTATATCATAGTTTTTAATTATCAAAACCAAAACAGCCCGCGGTGTTACTACGATGGCGTATATCCGGTTTTACGGTGTTTTTCGTGTTTCCAGGTTTTAAATCATTAAGTTAACATATCATATAGATATAGAACATGTGTTTAGTTGATTTTAAAAGTTAAGTTATAAGGATTAACTTTTGTTTGCGAACAAGTTTAGAATTAACTAAACTATGTTCTAGTGATTTCAAGTTTAAACCTTCGACTAAGGTAGTTTTATATATATGAATCGAATGATGTTATGAACATCATTACTATCTCAGGTTTTGTTGATAAACCTACTGAAAATGAGAAGAATAGATCTAGCTTCAAAGGATCCTTGGATGGCTTGAAAGTTCTTGAAGCAGAATCATGACACGAAAACAAGTTCAAGTAAGATTTCCACTCGAAATAAGATTGTTATAGTTATAGAAATTAAATAAAAGTTTGAATATGAGTATTACCTTGTATTAGAAAGATATCTTACTGTAAATAAGAAAGATTTCTTGAGGTTGGATGATCACTTTACAAGATTGGAAGTGAGCTAGTAAACTTGGAAGTATTCTTGAGAGAGATCAATTAGATGAAGAAAATTGAAGAATGAAAGTGTTTGTAGGTATTTTTGGTCGTTGGTATATGGATTAGATATAAAGGATGTGTAATTTTGTTTACATATAAATAAGTCATGAATGATTACTCATATTTTTGTAATTTTATGAGATATTTCATGCTAGTTGCCAAATGATGGTTCCCATATACGTTAGGTGACTCACATGGGCTGCTAAGAGCATATCATTGGAGTGTATATACCAATAGTACATACATCTAAAAGTGGTGTATTGTACGAGTACGATTACGGGTGCATACGAGTAGAATTGTTGATGAAACTGAACGAGGATGTAATTGTAAGCATTTTTGTTAAGTAGAAGTATTTTAATAAGTGTCTTGAAGTCTTTCAAAAGTGTATGAATACATATTAAAACACTACATGGGTATACATTTTAACTGAGTCGTTAAGTCATCGTTAGTCGTTACATGTAAATGTTGATTTGAAACCTTTAAGTTAACGATCATGTTAAATGTTGTTAACCCAATGTTTATTATATCTAATGAGATGTTAAATTATTACATTATCATGATATTATGATACATTAATATATCTTAGTATGATATATATACAGTTAAATGTTGTTACAACGATAATCGTTACATATATGTCTCGTTTCGAAATCATTAAGTTAGTAGTCTTGTTTGTACATATGTAGTTCATTGTTAATACACTTAATGACATGTTTACTTATCATTTATCATTATTAAACATAGTGTATCAATATCTTAATATGATTCATATGTATTTAGTAAGACGTTGTTATAACGATAATCGTTATATATACCGTTTCGAGTTTCTTAATTCAATAAACTCAATTTTATGTATATAACTCATTGTTAAAATACCTAATGAGATACTTACTTATCATAATATCATGTTAAATATATATATAATTATATATATGTCATCATATAATTTTTACAAGTTTTAACGTTCGTGAATCACCGGTCAACTTGGGTGATCAATTGTCTATATGAAACCTATTTCAATTAATCAAGTCTTAACAAGTTTGATTGCTTAACATGTTGGAAACACTTAATCTTGTAAATAACAATTTCATTTAATATATATAAACATGGAAAAGTTCGGGTCACTACAGTACCTACCCGTTAAATAAATTTCGTCGCGAAATTTTAAGCAGTTGGAGGTGTTGGCGTATCTTCTGGAAATAAGTGCGGGTATTTCTTCTTCATCTGATCTCCTCGTTCCCAGGTGAACTCAGGTCCTCTACGAGCATTCCATCGAACTTTAACAATTGGTATCTTGTTTTGCTTAAGTCTTTTAACCTCACGATCCATTATTTCGACGGGTTCTTCGATGAATTGAAGTTTTTCGTTGATTTGGATTTCATCTAACGGAATAGTGAGATCTTCTTTAGCAAAACATTTCTTCAAATTTAAGACGTGGAAAGTGTTATGTACAGCCGCGAGTTGTTGTGGTAATTCAAGTGGGTAAGCAACTGGTCCGACACGATCAATAATCTTGAATGGTCCAATATACCTTGGATTTAATTTCCCCCGTTTACCAAATTGAACAACGCCTTTCCAAGGTGCAACTTTAAGCATGACCATCTCTCCATTTTCAAATTCTATATCTTTTCTTTTAATGTCAGCGTAGCTCTTTTATCGACTTTGGGCGGTTTTCAACCTTTGTTGAATTTGGATGATCTTCTCGGTAGTTTCTTGTATTTTTCTCCAGACCCGTAATCTGTCTATCCCCCACTTCACTCCAACAAATTGGAGACCTGCACTTTCTACCATAAAGTGCTTCAAACAGCGCCACCTCAATGCTTGAATGGTAGCTGTTGTTGTAGGAAAATTCTGCTAACGATAGATGTCGATCGCAACTATTTCCGAAATCAATAACACATGCTCGTAGCATGTCATCAAGCGTTTGTATCGTCCTTTCACTCTGCCCATCAGTTTGTGGATGATAGGCAGTACTCATATCTAGACGAGTTCCTAATGCTTGATGTAATGTCTGCCAGAATCTTGAAATAAATCTGCCATCCCTATCAGAGATAATAGAGATTGGTATTCCATGTCTGGAGATGACTTCCTTCAAATACAGTCGTGCTAACTTCTCCATCTTTTCATCTTCTCTTATTGGCAGGAAGTGTGCTGATTTGGTGAGATGATCAACTATTACCCAAATAGTATCAAAACCACTTGCAGTCCTTGGCAATTTAGTGATGAAATCCATGGTAATATTTTCCCATTTCCATTCTGGGATTTCGGGTTATTGAAGTAAACCTGATGGTTTCTGATGCTCCGCTTTGACCTTAGAACACGTCAAACATTCTCCTGCGTATTTAGCAACATCGTCTTTCATACATGGCCACCAAAAATGTTTCTTGAGATCCTTGTACATCTTCCCCGTTCCAGGATGTATTGAGTATATGGTTTTATGAGCTTCTCTATGTACCATTTCTCTCATATCTCTAAATTTTGGTACCCAAATTCTTTCAGCCCTATACCGGGTTCCGTCTTCCCGAATATTAAGATGCTTCTCCGATCCTTTGGGTATTTCATCCTTTAAATTTCCCTCTTTTAAAACTCCTTGTTGCGCCTCCTTTATTTGAGTAGTAAGGTTAGTGTGAATCATTATATTCATAGCTTTTACTCGAATGGATTCTCTGTCCTTTCTGCTTAAGGCGTTGGCTACCACATTTGCCTTCCCCGGGTGGTAACGAATCTCAAAGTCGTAATCATTCAATAATTCAATCCACCTACGCTGCCTCATATTAAGTTGTTTCTGATTAAATATGTGTTGAAGACTTTTGTGGTCGGTATATATAATACTTTTGACCCCAAATAAGTAGTGCCTACAAGTCTTTAATGCAAAAACTACAGCGCCTAATTTCAAATCATGCATCGTATAATTCTGTTTGTGAATCTTCAATTGTCTAGACGCATAAGCAATTACTTTCGTTCGTTGCATTAATACACAACCAAGACCTTGCTTTGAGGCATCACAATATATCACAAAATCATCATTCCCTTCAGGTAATGACAATATAGGTGCCGTAGTTAACTTTTTCTTTAACAATTGAAACGCTTTCTCTTGTTCATCTTTCCATTCAAATTTCTTCCCTTTATGCGTTAATGCAGTCAAGGGTTTTTCTATTCTGGAAAAGTCTTGGATGAACCTTCTGTAGTAGCCAGCTAGTCCTAAAAACTGGCGTATGTGTTTCGGAGTTTTCGGGGTTTCCCACTTTTCAACGGTTTCAATCTTTGCTGGATCCACATGAATACCTTATTTGTACACTACGTGACCGAGGAATTGAACTTCTTCCAACCAAAATGCACACTTTGAAAACTTAGCGTACAGTTTTTCTTTTCTCAGCAACTCTAGCACTTTTCTCAAATGTTCTTCGTGCTCATGATCATTCTTCGAGTAAATAAGTATGTCATCGATGAAAACAATGAAAAACTTGTCAAGATATGGCCCACACACTCGGTTCATGAGGTCCATGAACACAGCTGGTGTGTTAGTCAATCCAAACAGCATAACCATAAACTCGTAATGACCGTAACGCGTCCTAAAAGCAGTCTTTGGAATATCATCCTCCTTCACCCGCATTTGATGATATCCAGAACGTAAATCGATCTTCGAATAAATAGACGAGCCTTGTAGTTGATCAAATAAGTCGTCGATTCTTGTTAGTGGGTAGCGGTTCTTGATGGTAAGTTTGTTCAACTCTCGGTAGTCGATACATAACCTGAATGTACCATCTTTCTTCTTGACAAACAAAACAGGAGCTCCCCATGGTGATGTGCTTGGTCGAATGAAACCACGCTCCAAAAGTTCCTGTAACTGACTTTGTAATTCTTTCATTTCGCTGGGTGCGAGTCTGTATGAAGCACGAGCTATTGGTGCAGCTCCTGGTACAAGGTCTATTTGAAATTCAATGGATCGATGTGGGGGTAATCCCGGTAATTCTTTCGGAAATACATCGGGAAATTCTTTTGTGACGGGAACATCACTGATGTTCTTTTCTTCAGGTTTAACTTCCTCTATGTGTGCTAGAATGACGTAACAACCTTTTCTTATTAGTTTTTATGCCTTCAAACTACTAATAAGATTTAACTTCGCGTTGTTCTTTTCTCCGTACACCATTAAAGGTTTTCCTTTTTCACGCATAATGCGAATCACATTTTTGTAACAAATAACCTCTGCTCTCACCTTTTTCAACCAGTTCATGCCAATTATTATATCAAAACTCCCTAACTCGACTGGTATTAAATCAATTTTAAACGTTTCATCCCCCAGTTTAATTTCTCTCTCCCGACATATATTATCTGCTGAAATTAATTCACCGTTTGCTAATTCGAGTACAAATTTACTATCTAAAGGCGTCAATGGGCAACTTAATTTAGCAAAAAATTCTCTACTCATATAGCTTCTATCCGCACCCGAATCAAATAAAACATAAGCAGATTTATCGTCAATAAGAAACGTACCCGTAACAAGCTTCGGGTCTTCCTGTGCTTCTGCTGCATTAATATTGAAAACTCTTCCACAGCCCTGCCCATTAGTATTCCCCTGATTCGGGCAATTTCTAATAATGTGGCCCGGTTTTCCACATTTATAACAAACAGCGTTGGTATTACTTGCTCTGACACTATTCGTTTCGACATTACTTGTTCCGACATTATTTGTTCCTTTAGTTCTGTTAAATTTTGGTCCGTAGATCTCACACTTTGTCGCGCTATGACCATTTCTTTTACCCCTGTTGCAAAATGTCGTGCAAAACCCCAGATGATTTTCTTCACACCTATGACATGGTTGTTTTTGGTTTTTGTTGCCGTTGTTGTTATTGAGGTTTTTGTTGGGATTGTTATTATTGATGAAATGGTTGTTGTAGTTATTGTTGTTGTTGTTGGAATGTTTGTTGTAGTTATTGTTAGGATTGCGGTTATTGTTGCGATTGTTGTTGCGGTTGTTGGGATAGTTGTTGCGATTGTGGTTGTAATTGTTGTTGTTGTACTGGTGACACTTGTCACCGTTTTCCTCCCACTTCCTCTTGAGTTGTTTCGTGTTGGCTTCTTCGGCCACCTGCTCTTTAATTCTTCCCTAAATCTGATTTATTTGTTTATGAGCCATTCGACTTGCCTTCTGTATAGAAGCCGGCTCGTGTGAACTCACATCTTCTTGAATCCTTACTGGTAACCCTTTTACAAATGCGTCGATCTTCTCTTCTTCATCTTCGAATGCTCCCGGACACAATAGGCACAACTCTGTGAATCGTCGTTCATATATGGTAACGTCAAACCCTTATGTTCATAACTCTCTAAGTTCTGCCTTGAGTTTATTGACTTCGTTTCTAGGACGGTACTGCTTGTTCATCAATTGCTTGAATGCCGACCACGGTAGTGCGTAAGTAGCATTTTGTCCTACCTGTTCAAGATAGGTGTTCCACCACGTTAACGCAGTACCTGTGAAGGTATGTGTAGCGTACTTAACTTTGTCTTCTTCAGTACACTTACTTATGGCAAACACTGATTCAACTTTCTCGGTCCACCGTTTCAATCCAATTGGTCCTTCGGTTCCATCAAATTCCAAAGGTTTGTAGGCAGTAAATTCTTTGTAGGAGCATCCTACATGATTTCTTGCGCCGTTAGCTGCATTGCTAGATTCAGAGTTATTGTTGGTATGTAGTGCAGCCTGTACTGTCAAAACCCGTCCTAAATCCATCCGGACGAAGTCCATATCGATTATAAATGATTCACAACAGTTGATTACATCGTGAGGTACTTAACCTCTATATGATACATTTTACAAACATTGCATTCGTTTCTGAAAAGACAATCTTTCATTACATCGAAAATTGATGACATGCATACCATTTCATAATATATCTAACTATAAATGACTTGATATTAATCTTGATGAACTCAATGACTCGAATGCAACGTCTTTTGAAATATGTCATGAATGACTCCAAGTAATATCCTTAAAATGAGCTAATGCACAGCGAAAGATTTCTTTCGACCTGAGAATAAACATGCTTTCAAGTGTCAACCAAAAAGTTGGTGAGTTCATAGGTTTATCATAAAACAATAAGATTCATCATTTTGATAGACCACAAGATTTAAATCCTGCATGGTACAAATGGGCCCGAATCCTATACCCACATGTAATGTACATGCTATATCTTTTAAATACAGTACATCTTTCTCATGTACGAAATCATCTTTCATAAATCTTAGTAACTGATAGGTCAGATCATGTTGAGATTAAGAGAAATGATAAGATAAAGAGAGATTCAGTAGATAAGAATGAGACTCGGTATTAGAGAGAATCGGTACAATTACATTCCACAGCTTCTAGAACTCAGTTACAATGCAATGGCTATCTAATTAAGACTACTTAGGTTCCTTATATAGCCCTCTTCTAAGGAACCTTCATTTAAGCTTATTTTCACATTAACACTATACAACTTCGGGGTCCTAACAATCTCCCCATTAGTGTTAAATGTGAACTTTACAACATAATCCTATTTTGTAATCCTGAGAGGTCCAAACATTAGTTTCCATCGTGTGCCATCTGGTTTCGAAACTTCTACTTGATTTTCTGAAACTTGCTTAGAAGGTTTCCAGACACCCCACGCTTTTCTTGGATCTCCCTCATATAATGGATATTCATCCATTTCTTTGAAATATCTTCTCTTTCTCTGTCCACGAAGTATCTCAAACTGTCTTGTACGAACTCGAAGTTTCAGAAGATCTCTTATATGCTTTATGAATTCTCCAAGACCCATTACCATGTAAATGTCATGGAACTTGCTTTGATGAATCTTAAGATACTTCAGTGCAGCCTTAAGTGTTCCATCTGAATATTTGTTCAGCTCTTCAGTACGAATGAACACCTTTTCTTTTTGAGAATTTACAAAAACAAACCCTTTGGGTTCGAATTGCATTTGAAACATACTCATATCCTTCAGTCCCTCTGTAAATTGATTCGGACATGTAATTCGAATCTTTTTTCTTTTTGCTTCGAGACCTATTTGAAAATCTTCACGTCTCATCAGTTCAATTGTCTCCATCATGTATCTTTTTACAGCTTCCAAAGCTTGAGCCTTAGCAAAAGGTCGAATGGTAATGATACTGAGGTAGTTGTTGATGTGAATGATGTCAAGCATGTCATGATTATGAAAGTCTGCTTCTGTGAACTTGTACTCTTTCTCATCTTTTCTAATAACGTGGAACTGACTGATGACGTCTTTCTTTTCACATATCTCTACTCCGACTCGAGTAATATTCAACACTTCTGAAATACGATATTTTCTTTGAAGCCACAAATCATCTTCATCTTTGTTGATATGTTTCCTCCACATAAATTCATACCAATTCCTTTCACTTGCTGGAAGTAATCGTGAACCTATATAAGTAAACCTTTTACTCCTTGGTAATTCATTGATGCGGAAGATCTTGTAAGCATTTTCCTCGATGAATGTGTTTCGTAACGTTATAAAATCATGTTCTACTCCCAACAATAATCTTTGCTCCTGATTCTTAAAGAATATTCCATGATTGTATTTGAATCTGGAATTCACTGTTTCTCTTGATGTAGGTGTACCAGAAGTTGAACTTTCATTAGCATTTGTTGGATTTAAACTCAATGAGGGTGTATAATTTGATGAATGACCAGTAGGATTTGTTGCATCATTATTTGGATCATCATCATCTTTAATATGATCAAATATCTCATCTTCATTTGGATTAACATAAAGATTGTCTTCATCGTCATCAGAAGAATCCATATCATCATCACTTTCTATTACAGGTTCAGGATTCTCTTCATCTACAATCTCTACATCTTCCGGAATTGAAGATACTGATGATAACTTGCTTAGAATGACAAATCCATCGTCATCCGTTTCTTCAAGATAGAAATCACTCAAGTTCAAATCCTCATCTATCAGTCCACTGTCAGCCTCATTATGAACAACTGGAATTATAACTTGTTCAGGCTCCTTATCATCAATTTCATCATGTGTAGAAACCATTTCTGATTCCATCTGAACTTGTTGAGTTTGTGAAGCTGATGAAGACCTTACACCACCACCCTTAGTTGAAATGTTTACAATTAGATATTCTCCATCTACTCCTATCTCCCCCTCATGACTATTCTGAGGATCAGAATCATCATGTTCATCATCACGGTGAGGACTCAACGGAGAAGAGCACGAATTAAGTGGATATCGAACACGAGCACGAAACAATGCTTGAAGCGAAGTGCATCGAAGAACATCTAGATTGACTCTAGAAAACATACAGCTGAAATATTCTTGCTCCAAAGCATCATAGAAATGTGGTAAACGAGAAGGTGATGGTGGAAAAGTAACAATAAGAACACCAGAAGCAGCAACTGTTGAAGGTGATGTCGGTGGAAGTGTTTGAGTTGCCGTGAGGGCAGGTAAGGATGATTGTGCAGTGTTATTCTTATATGTAGGGCTGTAAGTACTACTAGTCAGATTCGTGTTATCCCCTTCTGATGGAGGTTGGGTAACAACCTGAGTTGTCACCGGCGAAGTTTCTTTCGAAGCATCCGCCTCCATGACTTTGGTCTCATGTGACTCTGAAAAAGTAGTAGAACTCCCCGTCTGTTTAGTTCTCGCAGATATATTGCTATCCCTGACTCCTGAAATCATTGATATACCATGAGGTGGCACATCTCTTTCAGTTAAAGACTCTTCCTCCAGACCCTGAGATTCAGAATCCGGAAGAGAAGTGGTTTGAACCAATGGATCACTTTCATGAACCAAGGGAACAGTCTGCTGGAAGTCTGATAAATATCCTGAAGGATTGTCATGTTGACTCGTTTCCATGGGACGCGGCAGATCTTCCTCATCAAGATAAGCCGGACCTCGAGACCCTGTTGTACGTTGAGGTACAGAAGGATTTCCAGCCGATATGCAGGGTGCCGTTTCAAGATTTTTTGGCTCCCCTTCGGCCGTTCTGGACTTCAATGATTGAGTTTCCTCAATCGATTGAGTCAACGCAGACTTTACTGCAGAGGAAGACTTTACTTCCTTAGATGCCGAAGCACCTTGCTTTGTAGGATTTATTATTAAGTCCTGTTTAGATTGGATGGGCTTAGTGGTCGTTTTACCATCCGTGCGTTTAGATCTCTTGCCTACCGAAGCGTGCGCTTCATTTAGCATAGGGCGTACTGTTATTCTTGAATGTGATACGGAGATGGGTGAGGGTGACCTAATTGGTTCTAGGTCTTGGTCCGTATCACCACTGGTTGGAGTAACTGTTTGGTGGACGATGGGTGTCGAAGTCCTAGATCTAGTTACTCGTTGGGTTGGTGGAGTCTGAATCATCTCATCAGGCATGTATCGAGTTCTCTTAGGAGAATGTTCAGGAGATGATTCAGATGCTGTTGCTGAAGTGTCACTGCTTACTTCGGGTGTTGTGGAAAAGGTTGGTTCAATCCTAGTTGGACTAGGTTCCCTGATCCTCACGGGTTGAGCTTGGTGTACTAACCTAGATCATTTGAGGTTTACCCTAAGTGGAGGATTAGCTGGCCCGGGTGGTTGAACTACAGGTTCCTCTACAACCTCTGGGGCTGGAACCACGGCAGGTTCAACTTGTTCTTGTTGTACCGGGTTCGGAAGAGGTATTCCTACAGCCTAAAAATAAGAACGCATACGAGCGTCTTGGGGTTCAGCTAGCCTCACTAGCCAATTTGGAATTGGCGCAGTGAATTGATTATCAGACACCATAGGGGTGTTCATCTTCAGCTCTCCAAACCTTTTCATCTGTAATCTATGTATACCTGGTACAAAGATATTTGCATTTCTGCAAGCATTGATAGCATCATGGATAAAGATATAGAAAAACCTTTCGCAAGGGATGTATGAACCCCTTGGCTTTTCAACCTGTGCCTGAACCAAATCCCATATAAGTTCTGCATAATCAGGATTCTCTACTCTTGTGAATGAGTAGAAAAGTTTGAGCATCGACACAGTTAAGCTATCAGATCCACTCCTTGTCATCAACAAGCATCTGTTGATGATTGAGAAGATCACATACCACCTTGAATGCAGATATTTCTTCTGAAACTTAGCTGGTGGAACATTGGTAGCTCCAAAATAACCAAGATCAAAGATAGAAGTCATCATTTGCTGAGTAGCAGGAAAAACAGGAGCATTCTGTACAAGAGGAAGTCTGAATTTCCTCCTGAAGTCAGATTTTGTGAAACTCCTGAATCCTTGTACTCCCCTCAGCCTAAATTCAAATCTGGCTGGTTCGCCCTGTAGATTAGTAGCATTTGGTTGTGTGGCCTCCACAAATCTGATTGATCTGTTAAGAATATCCAAGTCTATTTCTGGCACACTAACTGTGAAGCTCAGAGCAGGCCATAAAGTATGCCTCTCTAGAATTGCAGTCCAATATTTGCAGGGAATATTGGTTTCAGAGTTGATAAAGTGATTATTCGCCATTTAGCTGTAAAGATAAGAAGTAGAAGACCACAAGATATTTAACAAAAAGCATATATCTCTATTCTTATTTGCCTTTGAAATCTTTTTTATATTTTTTAAATTTTAAGATTTTTATGATTTTTCAAAAATATAAAACACTTTTATTCTCAAATATGAACAAATAATTGATAACCATGACATTCATATGATATTCATCTTAGTACAAAATCATCATGCAAAGTCAATTATATAACACTTAGTCAATTTCAGCACAATTCAAGCAGATTCGGTAGTTATGAAAACTTTAGATTCTGTAACCAAATAAGCTTGAGTTTTCATATCAGAAAAATATAGAATAAACATGTTAAGTGTTTGAAGATATAAATTAGAAACTTTCAAGGTACCAAGTTTTAGACTCGGTATCAAGAAGGAAAATCAGATTCGGTATCTTCAACAATTAACAGAAAGTCACTCAAACATGCATATTCTATCATATATCATGTAATTTCACAACCATGATCAATCAACCATTCAATTATAAGCATATTAACATGTTAATTGTATGAACAAATTCGGTATCAGGATAAGAACACATTCGGTAGATACAGAATCCATCAAATAAGCAATTAAACATGTAATCAGGCTCGGTCAAATGATAGATCAGTCAATTTAACTCAGATTAGACAAGATTTCATGTTGATTTACAAAATCAATTGAGTTTAATCAAAGATTAATTGAACTCGACTCAGACTCGATATAATCAACAAGATTTCAAAAATTAAAGGTCATAATCCAGTTATTTTGAACTTTTCTGGTTGATAAAAACATAATTATCTCAGATCTACAATTATATATCTTAAACATTGATTAAAATGAATAATTACCAAGAATTTGAAGAAACAGAATGACGGACTCGGTAGAATTAGGCAGATTCGGTATAATCAACAGACTCGGTAGGTAATTAATAACAGTAAGAGTAATGTTTGACTTTAACTCTCCTTTTATAGATACCGAAGGTAAAATACTGAATGGGCTTTACAGAATGGGCCTAATATACCGAATTCAGTCCAATTTTTCAAAACATTAACAATTTAACTCCAAATCTTGACAAATTGATTTTTCCTCTAGAAATCCATTTTAATCTTTTCATGAAAAACAATTCTGAGACAATTTTTTTTGAAAACTTTGAACTTACCGAATCTGTGCAGTTGGTTGTCAGACTCGGTAAAATGCTAAAAATAGCATTTATTCAGTAAAATTTAAATATTTTTGGATTTTATCCTTTCCAATTTTTATAAATTTTTCAAAATAAGATTTGTACTCAAAAGAGCTTTGAATTTTATACAAAGTACAAATCTTCAGTGATACCAATTGTTAACACGGGTTGCATACTGAGATGTATACAAGCCATAGTGAATTATTTCAGATAAAAATAAAGAAATTTTTAATTCACTTTTTGAAAAAAAAAAACAATATTTTTGAATAATTTTCTCATTTTCTCCCTTTTTCTCCCCCTCAAAATGTGATATACAAGAAAGTAAATCAGCATTTTGATTATGTTCCCAATAAAATGAATTAACTCCCCCTTGAAATAGGATATCAATGAGTTACCTCCCCCTTGCGTAACCATTGAACAAATGTACCTAGGAAGTTATCATTAATTTAAAGGCAGTCCCTTAAAGAAAAATTATCTAAAGCACTGAAACTTAGTTGCTCCCCCTAGAAAGTATCTACTCTCCCTAAACACAAGATCCCAAAAATAAGTCCCAACAGATCTAAGGAATATCAAGCACTATACTCTACCATGCCAATCTCTTTGATCAATAATTTTAGCCTAAGTTCATCTAAAGGTTTAGTGAACATGTCAGCTAATTGAACTTTAGTAGGCACAAAGTATAATTCTACATCCCCTTTCTCGACATGGTCCTTAATGAAATGATAACGAATATCTATGTGTTTAGTTTTAGAATGCTGAACCGGGTTGCTTGTTATTGCAATAGCACTTTGTGAATCAAAATAGATCGGGGTCTGAGAAATCTTAAAGCCATAGTCCAAGAGTTGAGTTTGCATCCACAAAACTTGAGAACAACAGTGAGCTGCTGTAGCGACCCGACAAAATTGTCATTGACGGCGCCGTTAACTTAGGTCCCGTTGCGTGGTCATAGTCTCTATATGAGACGCGTTTGACCAAAATTATGTCGCATTCATTTAAAACGTACAAGACTTACAAAGTTTATTTTACCAAACAGATCGACAAGGAGTTTAAGTGTACAGAAGTTATAAAGTGTAAATGAAATAACTTGCGACATAATTAGTTTAAAATCACGGTTTGCTATAAATAGCGTAAGTATGTAAACAATATGTTTGAATCCAAAGGTGCTATCACTAGCGTATGTATGTATGTATCTTGACTCCAAGCAAATAATCAGAGTGTATGCATGTATGCTTGACCCCAAGCAAGTATGAGTGAACGCGGAAGCATATATCAAATAGCCAAGTATGAACCTGAGAAACATATAGAAAACTGTCAACGAAAAACGTTGGTGAAATCATAGGTGTTTGTAAACGTTGTTTTTGAACCACAAGATTTTGTATTTCCATAACATTGATTATCTAAATCGTTTGCATTCCAAAAGTTTGTTCGCGAGCACCCAATTATCAAGACTTAACGTTTCCTTCCATAGAACCCCATCACAATAGTGTTAGAACATACACTGTTTCTCGAAAATATATTTCATCCGTAGACGGTAGCGAACCGTCCGTAATGAGGGTTTGTCAAACCCGTATGGCCACACAATATAAGTTCTCGCTTACACCCTGCAAGTGTAACTAATGATAATCGAATTGAGGATTTTCGTTCTAACTCGCTGTGGAATGTTTGTTTCCTTGTACTTGTGTTCAAAGTATAAAAGTATGTAGTATAAAACTGTATATGTTTCTCATCCCATAATTTAAAAGTATAAAAGTTGTTGAAAGATGGGACTATGATCTCACCTCGAGTGCACGAGTATAAATGTACTTAACAAAGTAAACGTGTGCATGAAAGTTGCTTAGCCTTGATCTAAACAAGTAAGTTATATCAATTAACCGGTTACGACACAAGGTCGGGTGAAATGTGTTCAATTAGTCCTATGGCTCGTTACGACTCGAATATATAGCATGTGAGTCACGTTATCAAGTTTCATGCAAGAATCAAGAATAAAAGCACATTAGAACGATTGCATAAGTGTTTTGTTAAGTTTAACTAAAAGTCAAACTTGGTCAAAGTCAACGAAAAAGTCAACGGGGTCGGGTCGGGTCCCGAACTATTTTTCTGAGCTTAGAAATCATATATGAGCATGTTGGCCAAGTTTCATGTTGATCGGGGGTGCTTAGCATACTTAGAATTAAGCGAAAATTGACATTTTTGGGCAGTCTGCCTCAGATGCGCCGCATCTGAGGCAGATGCGCCACATCTGCATCTGTTTCAGCAATTCTGGGGCAGTTTTCACTTATACGATTTCAACTTCAAACGATCATAACTTTTGACTCGTTAACATTCAAAACACGTATCTTATATCGTTGGAAAGGTAATTTAAAGAGGAATACAACTAAACATATTTCATGAATCAGTTCCATCATTAACAACAATGAAAACCTCAATAAATGATCGTTAAATGTTCAAAATTTAAGTTCCGAGTTCATAAAACGCATTTCTTGACTCGGGAATCCAATTTACACATACGATACGCCGTTTTGAAGGTAATGAAACATACAATACAACTAAACACTTACCAACAATGTTTCATGGCATTCAAATCATCAAAAGTCCATTTTAAGAGCTATCAAACCCTAATCAAAACTCACAAAATCAATATTCATGTGTTTGAAGTTTTCTTAATCAACCTATACATCAAAACGAAGCTAGTGATACTAGTAACACAATTAAAACATGAACTTTAACAATTTAACAACATTTAATCACCCAAAACTCAAGATTAAGCACACCCATTTCAAATGTTCAAACTAGTTACTCAAAACAACAAATTGAGCAAACAAAACATGTATTCATGCTAGAAACGAGCCATAGACACTAACTAACACCATTTCAAGTATATAAAATGAATTTAGAGAATTTAGTGTTTTAGAAACGTTACCCAAACGAGATGAAGTTGGTACCAAAATGTAGAGGATGAAGAGAGGATCACGAATATGTAATTTGTTTTGTGATGAACTTCCTTGATTGAATTTAGATGATAAATCTTTGATGTTGAGGTTTGAGAGAAAATATGGAAGTAGCAAGAATGAGGGAGGTGGAATGTGAAGGCTTTTCGTATGCCCGAGAGACATATTAAATTTATGTGGCTAATATGTTATGATCCAAGTCGGGTCATACCCAATAACAAACTTACCTACACCTTATACGTATTTGATCTTAACGATTGGATCATTAAACAAATACGCGACACTTGGATTTTAGAAAATCGGGTTTCTAAAATATCATCACTTGAGATAAATTATTTGGATAATTTATATATGATATGGATTTAGTTATTTATAGGTTTAAATAACTATATTGTGTTATGTTTTTTTAAGTGGTTTATATAAATATGAAAGTAGCAAATATTTATATGGTTTCTTTTGCAAGTTTTATAAAAATTGCTACATTTTATAAACACACAACAAGAGTGGCAGATTTGGGTCTCCAAGAGAGCCCACCCATGCTCACTTTTGATGCTTCCAACATAGCACAATTACTTAGATGCATGTTCTTGACCAAAGAATAAAAATACACATGCATACACACTCTATCAAGTGAGAAAAAGAACAAGAAATTCAGCTTCCTGTTGCCATTTCAGTCGTGGTTTTGCAGCTGCACAAGTGGGTTCATTTCTTGTTTTTCAAGCTCTAATCAAGTGTCTAATAAAATCCTAACTAAAGGCTAGGGTGTTGGTGATAAGTTTGGGGTATTATCTCTTGAGTTTTCATAGTTTTGAGACTCCATTCACCATCATCTTTTGACAAGCTGCTGTCCAGAATCTTGGGTTCAAAGGAAGTGGGTTACAAGCTTGGTTTAAAGGTGATTAAGTGTCTAAAACATAACTAAGCTCAAGGGTGGTGTTGGTGCATCAAAGGTTTAGGATTTTACACACTTGTTCATCATCTTCATCATCATTTTAACCTCCTAACTTGGAGAAGGTATAACATCTAAACTCTCTTGTAGTTTGTAAGTATATTAAACAACTTGATCCTTGTGGGATTTAACTTTAAATTGGTTAAAGTTTAACAAGTCTAATAAATGGTTATTTACATGCTTCCGCTTTGAATGATTCTTAAAAGGTTTTAAGTATTATGAAACTTGTTAAATCCCAACATTGGTATCTAGAGCCGAAGTTGTTGAAATATGCTTCGAGATGATTATTAAACTCACTATATATTTTGCATTTTATGTACATGCATGATTGTAAAATGCAAAAATTAAAGTGTTTGGGTGGGTTTGTTGGTTGGCCGAATTTAAGGAGGTTCCAAATGGGTTTTGGAACTTGCCATTTGGTCAATTATGTTGTATGTTAAAATTCACAATCAAGCCTTGACCTAGTGTTTGAATGGTTGCATGTTTGGTTGATTTAATTCATTCATTTGGTTTGTAATAATATTTATTCAATTTGGTTTGTAATATTATTATTTTGGTTATGTAATTTATTTTATATTTGGTATGTAAAATAGATTAGGTTGTAATTTCATTTTTTAGACAAAATGTATCAGGATATATTTTGTAAAATGATGAAGATGATGAAGACTTGAAGAACTCAAGAAGCATGTGGATGCAAGGTTAAGTGGGAGGTTAAAACCTCTTACTTTGTGTTTGACCCATTACCCGGTGGCATTTTGTTTTCGGCTAAACAAAATGTCTACCAAAGGCTTGATTGTGAACATTTGTTTTGCATGCGTGGTTGTTTTAATTTCTTGTATGATTGTGGATTGTGTATGTTACTACAACAAGTTATCACACAAGTTAACAACAAGCAAAACTACTATTTAATTGGTTAAATTATTAACAACATGAAATGTACCAAACTACAATTTAATCGGTTAAATTGAAATGGCAAAAGACGCTAATAAACGGTTATTAAGAACATGATAAGGATCATATGTATAAAATGATTTATATCAAGTAATTGGTTAAAATTACATGACTTGAAAATAGATTTCAAATGAACCATACACTAAATGCATGTTGGTGTATGGCATAAAAGTTTTCTCAAACTAGAAATAATGAAAACTTAAAATCCCTTTAACAAACAAGGTAAACAAGTTAAACGCCATCCTTTTATGTGACACTTAGACATATTAGGGAACTCATGATGGGATAAAGGTCACCTAACCGTCATGAACAAACTAATATGATTACGGTGAATTTCGCATGCTTGTGGGATAAAGGTCACCTAACCACTTGTATGTTAAGTTTACACGTTTACACATGTAGGACGACTTGATTTGGGAATCATGAACTTAGGGTCACCGAAGCATGAGGAACAAATAGGCGTTGATGGGATAAATATGCCATGCAAAAGGATTGCATGATCCCATAATTTAGAAGTTGCAAAAGGATTGCAATTGTCATATAATGACTACCTAGCTAAATCAAATGACGGGATAAAGGTCACCTAACCGAAATTTGGTTTACCGTTGGATTCTAAAATTTAATATGTATATCAATTGGATTTAAAGGGTATTGATTGTTAAATTTAAAATCGATACTTAAATGAACTTTGTTAAATTTTGTAGATGGCCGCCAATAACAACAACATGCAAAACGCACCTATTAACTTGAACAACCTATCGTTAAGATCTCTCCTCGAGAAAGACAAACTCAACCATACGAACTTTATGGATTGGTTCCGCAATCTTAGGATTGTCTTCAAACTTGAGGATAAGGCGTATGTGTTGGAAGACCCCATTCCCGATCAACCCGATGAGGATGATACGGAAGGCATGGCTTATTGGGATAAGTATTGCGCCGATTCGGTGCAAGTCGCTTGCCTAATGCTTGGGACTATGATACCCGAACTCCAAAAGGATTTCGAGCATCACACTGCATACGACATGATCACGCAATTGAAGGAGATGTTCCTTCAACAAGCTCGTGTTGAGCGCTTTGAAACGGTCCGAGCGCTTCATGCATGTCGTATGGACGACTCCCAATCCGTTTCATCTTATGTCCTTAAGATGAAGAGCCTCATTGATCGCGCAAACCGTCTTAATCTAAACATATCTAATGAGCTTGCCACGGATCTTATCCTAAACTCCTTGTCAAAGAGGTTTGACCAATTTGTAATTAATTACAATATGAATGGGATGGATAAGACCATTGGCGAACTTCATGGCATGCTTAGAATGGTGGAAACTAGCATGGGTAAGAGGGCTTTACCCGTGCTAATGGTCAATGATGGTGGGTCCAAAGGTAATAACACCTCTAAGCCAAAGGCGGCTAAGAGGAAAGGACCCGCCCATCAAGGCAAGGGAAAGGGGAGGATGGTTACCCCAACCAAAAACAAGAAGCAAAAGGTTGCCGGACAAGCAAACCCCAAGGAAGACCCGTGCTTCGGTTGCGGTGAAATGGGTCACTGGAAACGCAACTGCCCGGTCTACCTTAAGGAGTTGAAGGAAAAGAGGGATGCGGGGCAAACCTCAGGTAATATATATATATGGTATATGTAGAGCTTAGTATTACTTCTTCTAATACATGGGTATTAGACACTGGATGTGGAACTCACATTTGCAATTCTTTGCAGGGGTTCAAAAGAAGTAGCAAGCAAACGGGAACATCAAGTCTCTTTATGGGTAATGGAGCCAAAGTGCAAGTGAAGGCTCAAGGATACTTTGTATTAAAGCTTCCAAGTGGTTTGGAACTTATTTTGAACAATGTTTTGTATGCACCGGAATTATGTCGAAACATTATTTCAGTTTCCCGTTTAAAACAATGTGGTTTTTATCTTAATTTTGTTAATGATGATATCCACGTTTATTTAGATAATGTATTCTATTTTAAGGCTTCCCCTTCAAATGAAATTTATGAATTGGTTCATGATGACACATCATCTAGTAGCTCAATATACCATACTAGCACCAAGAAACTCAAAAGGGATTTGAGTGATTCCTACTTATGGCATTGTCGCCTTGGTCACATAAACAAGAATCGAATGCATACACTCCAAAAGAATGGCCTTTTGAAATCAAATGAACTAGATTCGTTTGATGTATGTGAATCTTGTTTACAAGGCAAAATGACTAAAGCACCTTTCAAAGGGACCTACGAAAGGGCTAAGGACTTATTGGGATTAATACATTCGGATGTATGTGGACCCTTTAAGCCCATAGCTAGGAATGGTGAAAGATACTTCGTTACTTTCATTGATGACTTCAGTCGTTTCGGATATGTCTACTTGTTAAGACATAAGGACGAAACTTTTGAAGCATTCAAAGAGTATCAAAACGAAGTACAAAATCAACTCAATAAGACAATTAAGGTACTTCGAACCGATAGAGGAGGTGAATACCTAAGCGATGCCTTCCAAGATCATCTTAGAAGTTGTGGGATTATCTCGCAACTTACTCCACCCGGGACACCACAGCTTAATGGTGTGTCCGAAAGGAGGAACCGAACCCTAATGGATATGGTTCGATCTATGATGGCTAGAAGCTCGTTACCTCTATCATTCTGGGGTTATTGTCTATGCTCAGCGGCTCGTATTTTAAATATGGCCCCAACCAAGAAAGTGGAACGAACACCTCATGAGATGTGGTTTGGAAAACCTCCATCTCTATCATACTTAAAGGTATGGGGATGTGAAGCTTACCCTAAGCGTTACGTCCCTAATAAGTTGAATGCTCGATCCACGAAGTGTATCTTCATAGGATATCCCAAGGATGATATGGGATACTATTTCTATGATCCTTCCGAGCAGAATGTATTTTTTGCTCGGAAGGCTGAATTCCTTGAAACTAAGTTCCTAATGGAAGGCAAAAGTGAAAGGAAGATAGATCTTGAAGAGGTTCAAGATCAAGTAGATGATACACAATTGACTGACACTAGCACTCAACATGAAAATGTTGAGAGTGATCAGATGGATGATCAAAATACACAAGACGTTCGCAGATCTGGTAGGATTAGTAATCCTCCCGAGAGATATGGGTTTCTCATGGATGGTTGCTATGTGGTTGATTTGGATGAACCAATAAACTACCAAGATGCTTTATCAAGGATTGATAAAGATAAATGGCAGGAAGCCATGAACGCTGAGATGCAATCCATGTATGACAACCAAGTTTGGGAACTTGTTGCGCAACCTCCTGGCTCTAGGCTAGTTGATTGTAAATGGCTGTTCAAAATGAAAACCAACATACATGGAAACTTGGATACATATAAAGCTAGACTTGTAGCAAAAGGTTTCACTCAAACTCAAGGGGTTGACTATGATGAAACTTTTTCGCCTGTGGCGATGCTAAAGTCTATTAGGATATTACTTGCCATTGCTGCTCATTATGATTATGAAATATGGCAGATGGATGTCAAGACCGCTTTCCTAAACGGACATCTTGAGGAAGATGTCTATATGGTTCAGCCTGAGGGTTTTGTTGATCCGAAATATCCTAAAAAGGTATGCAAGTTAAAGAAGTCAATCTACGGATTGAAACAAGCATCTAGAATGTGGAATCATCGTTTTAATGAGGAGGCCAAGAAATTTGGCTTCATTAAAAATGGTGATGAAGCTTGTGTATACAAGAAAGCTAGTGGGGGCACTATCATGTTCCTTGTACTATATGTGGATGATATATTGTTATTTGGAAATGATATTCCGGCAATGCAAGGTGTTAAAACTTGGTTAAGCAAATGCTTCTCCATTAAGGATCTTGGAGAAGCACAATACGTTTTGGGGATTGGGATCTACAGGGATAGATCCAAGAAACTGATAGGTTTAAATCAAAGTGCATACATTGAAAAGATCTTGAAAAGGTTCAAGATGGAGAACTCTAAGAAAGGTTTGGTACCTATTCAAAAGGGAACACTTCTCAGTTCATCTCAGTGCCCCACCACGAAAGATGAACAGGAGAGAATGAAGAAAGTCCCATATGCTTCTGCCATTGGGTCAATCATGTATGCAATGATATGCACTAGACTGGATGTGTCATGCGCTCTAAGCCTGACAAGTAGATACCAGAATAACCCAGGCAACAGTCATTGGATTGCTGTCAAAAGTATATTGAAATACCTTAGGAGAACTAAGGATATGTTTCTAATATATGGGTCTGGTGAGGAGGAACTCGCTGTAAAAGGTTACGTGGACGCGAGTTTCCAAACTGATCGAGATGATTCTCGATCACAGTCCGGTTATGTCTTCACATTAAATGGTGGTGCGGTCTCTTGGAAGAGTTCAAAACAGGATGTTGTTGCTTTATCCACTACAGAGTCGGAGTACATCGCCGCATCATTGGCAGCTCAGGAAGCTGCATGGATGAAGAAATTCATCGACGACTTAGGAGTAGTCCCTTCCATTCAGGACCCTCTTGAGATCTTTTGTGACAACGAGGGTGCGATTGCTCAAATCAAGGAACCTCGTGCTCACCAAAAGACCCGTCACATTGAGCGGAGATTCAACTACATAAGGGATGAAGTTGAAAAGGGAAAGATATGTATTCGCAAAGTTCACACAGATCTTAATATAGCGGATCCACTCACGAAGCTCTTACATGGTGCAAAACATCAAGGGCATGTTAGTGCATTAGGGCTTTGATATTCTAGTGATTGGTTGTGATCTGTTTTAAGTATTGTAACGGAACGAAATTGTTCAAACTCATTAATATAATTATGGCATTAATTTATTTTGAGTTATGTTCCTATTTTGCATATTTTATCCATGAATAAGTAATTATTCTAAAATTCCGTAGTCGATCACATTCGTGGGAACAAGTGTGAGGTTTAGACTATTATGAACTTGGATTGGTATACATTCACGGGATGAATGAAGGGCAAGGTTGCAACCAAGGTTCATAGATATTTGTAGGATACAAATATTGGAAGACCCGCTCTCAAGATTTACTAAATGGAGCCTTTGTGGTTGATCACATCTAATCTTGAGTAAAGGCGAATATCATTGTATCCTCTGACCTGAGATACATATTGGGTTCGGATATTTACCAAGTATTGTGCCTTGATTCTTTCCTTCGCTATTCTGAAATATGATAGCTCACAAGGAAGAGCTCAGGTATAATGCAAGGAACATATTTAGGACGTATGTAGTCAAGATGGAATTTGTCCCTCTTATTCGTTGAGAGTCAGATGTCTAAGGCCTGATAAAGTTAAATCTGAAAGAGAGTGATCACTCTGTATCTCTTGGATTTAACATGACATCTAGGATGAAAGGAAATAATGAAAGATTCACCTATTCATATTCGAGATGGAACTCGAAAGGGATGATGTTATTGAATGGCACAAAGTCATAACATATTGGGGGTGATGGACGGTCGTTAGGTGGTATCCATCACTTGCATTAATTTCTTATGTTTCTCGTGCAAGTGGGAGATTGAAGGCTTTTCGTATGCCCGAGAGACATATTAAATTTATGTGGCTAATATGTTATGATCCAAGTCGGGTCATACCCAATAACAAACTTACCTACACCTTATACGTATTTGATCTTAACGATTGGATCATTAAACAAATACGCGACACTTGGATTTTAGAAAATCGGGTTTCTAAAATATCATCACTTGAGATAAATTATTTGAATAATTTATATATGATATGGATTTAGTTATTTATAGGTTTAAATAACTATATTGTGTTATGTTTTTTTAAGTGGTTTATATAAATATGAAAGTAGCAAATATTTATATGGTTTCTTTTGCAAGTTTTATAAAAATTGCTACATTTTATAAACACACAACAAGAGTGGCAGATTTGGGTCTCCAAGAGAGCCCACCCATGCTCACTTTTGATGCTTCCAACATAGCACAATTACTTAGATGCATGCTCTTGACCAAAGAATAAAAATACACATGCATACACACTCTTTCAAGTGAGAAAAAGAACAAGAAATTCAGCTTCCTGCTGCCATTTCAGTCGTGGTTTTGCAGCTGCACAAGTGGGTTCATTTCTTGTTTTTCAAGCTCTAATCAAGTGTCTAATAAAATCCTAACTAAAGGCTAGGGTGTTGGTGATAAGTTTGGGGTATTATCTCTTGAGTTTTCATAGTTTTGAGACTCCATTCACCATCATCTTTTGACAAGCTGCTGTCCAGAATCTTGGGTTCAAAGGAAGTGGGTTACAAGCTTGGTTTAAAGGTGATTAAGTGTCTAAAACATAACTAAGCTCAAGGGTGGTGTTGGTGCATCAAAGGTTTAGGATTTTACACACTTGTTCATCATCTTCATCATCATTTTAACCTCCTAACTTGGAGAAGGTATAACATCTAAACTCTCTTGTAGTTTGTAAGTATATTAAACAACTTGATCCTTGTGGGATTTAACTTTAAATTGGTTAAAGTTTAACAAGTCTAATAAATGGTTATTTACATGCTTCCGCTTTGAATGATTCTTAAAAGGTTTTAAGTATTATGAAACTTGTTAAATCCCAACAGAATGGATGGAGGAGAAGGCCACTTTGACTATTTGACCTAGTCAAATTTTTGCCCACTTGGCAAGTTTAGTCCCTCAAGTTTCAAAGCGGGTGCGGGAATTAACCGAGCGAATATTTTTAAAATGCTAGAGTAAACGAGTGATGTTATAATTAAATAACGGGAATATTATGAACGTTAGTCAACGGAAAATACGAATTTAAATAACGAAAGATATTATTTAAAAAAAAGACAGTGTTAAAAATAAATTTAACGCAAAAACGCGGGATGTTACATTACCTACACCTTAAAAGAAATTTCGTCCCGAAATTTAGTTGGAAGTAGTAGTTGTTGTTTCTTCTTTGAAACCTTGCGTTGCAAATTCTACAGTTACGTGAAGGTACTTCCTTGGGCTTTCAACGAACTTTGACAGTCGGGATTTTTACGTTGTTTTAAAGTTTGGTTTCACGATTTATAGTTTCAACCGGTCCTCCTAGAAAGTGAAGTTTATCGATGATAGTAAGTTCATCGAAGAGGATAACAAGTTCTTGTTTTGCAAGACACACCTTTAAGTTTGATGCACAGAATGTAGGATGAACGGAATTTGTTTGAGTCGGAAGTTCGAAACGGTAAGCAATGGGCACAACATGCCCCAAGATTTCAATAGGATTAAAAATATCGCGGATTTAGCTTTCTACGTTTCTGAAACGAACTACACCTTTTCAAGGTGCGACTTTTAACGTTACGCGGTTTCCCACATGGAATTCGAAAGGTATACATCTAACATTGGCATAGCTCCTTTGGCGACTACGGGCCGTCTCGAGCCTTTCTCGGATTGGAAGGATTTTAACAGTTACACCATGAATGAGTCCAGGTTCGGTGACTTGATTATCATTTACTTGGTTCTACAAAAGGAGAATGACGTTTCCGGTCATATAAGATTTCAAAAGGTGTGACGTTAAGACTTGAACGATAACCATCGTTGTAAGAGAATTTGGTTAAAGGCAAAGACTTTTCTCAAGAAATTTTGAAGTTGATAACACAAATTCGTATTATGGTTCCCCAGGTTCAAATCGTACATTTGCTTTATTCGTCGGTGCGTGGATGATACGCGGTACCCATGTTTAAACGCGGTCCCGAGACTTTTTGTAAGGTACACTGAAATTTAGAAGTGAAACGAGAATCTCGATCCGAGACGAGGTACATTTCCTCAAGATATATTTGAACAAGTTTTTTTTTTTTTTTTCAAGAATTTCGCGCCGCGAAAGATTTATCGGTTTCCGAAAACGTTCGTTAGGACTATTCACCCTCGTGGCGAATACTAGTATAATGTGAAGAGTCTCTCTCTCCATTGAGAATATAGAATAAAGATTTCCTTAAACGGAAATACGAGTGTAAGGCGAGAGAAGTTTTCGCCTCGATGTGAGCATAACAAGCATATTGTAGTTCGTCGATAAAATCGTAAGAAAACGAGATAGTATACAAGTGTAACATATGTTTGAAGTTGAAAGAATTTGTCATCCGTTCGGAAGCATAAGTATGGTTCGATAATAATCGACGATGTGTCCCAGGTATGGTTGTTATCAGTATTCTCGGAATTGTCGGATGTCCAAACAAGAAAAATGAAATCATGTACATGGCACATGGTGGTGATTAGGTTGATCGAGTCCAATCACCATCACGTGTCATTAGAACTTTGGTATGATTTACCGTAATATAACCACGTTGATCGAGTGTCGTTATATTACGCTATCTCATACCTCCATTCCCACATCACTCCATAGATTCAAGTTCGTGTAATCGTGAAAATTTAAAATGAATAAAGTGTAACGACGTCTCTAACGTGACTCGTATTGATTCGAAAGAATTAGTGCAACCCTAAAGAAGCGTTCCTCGAGGGAAATGTATAAATGATTGTCACGTCAATGTGGTTCAAGTCAAACAATAATGTATTCCGGTACGAGAAGTGTAACGAATCATGATAACGAATAGTACGCAACCGTAGTGATAAATAGTGATGACGAGACTCACCTAGAGTAGTGGTGGTAGTAACACAAAATGGTAGATAGTAAGGAACACCGGTGTGACACCGATAGTAAGTTGAGACGGTTGGCGAATAACAACGTGGGAGACAGAGTTCCCGAACTAGTGTGACTAATGAAGTCGTCGTCATCCTTACGCGTATGAATCTTGAATTTACGCGTGTTACCACAAAGTTGCAGAATACGAGTTCGTATGATGAAAACTTGGTTCCATTAAGAAGTTTGCCTAAGAATGATTCAAGTATAATGCACAAGTAGTCAAGTAAGTGCTGTCTATAGCAAATGTATGTCAGAATGCAATGATTAACTATCCGGTTGTAGTCTAGATTCACTAATGCGTCCTAACGACTCTGTCAGACACACTAATGCACATCCTAGTTCCCTACAACCAACGCTCTGATACCATATGTAGCGACAGATGGGGTAGAAACCCACCCAGTGCCTTTCCAGCTAACCGCTTGGTGACCACTGAGTGTACCTCAGACACTGATTTTACGGCCCGCATTTCTGCCAAACTGCCAACCCTCAAATTCCAAGGGATCGCAAGGGGTAAGAGCCAATGCTTCGTCACAGGTAACACTGTGAGAACCCCCTCTACGATTAACCCGCCAAAAAGCATAGTCCGTATGAGTGCCCGGCCTGACAGCCGGCGCGCGTGACTACCTTTACGGCTAAGGTTAAACCAGCTCTGATACCATCTGTAGCGACAGATGGGGTAGAAACCCACCCAGTGCCTTTCCAGCTAACCGCTTGGTGACCACTGAGTGTACCTCAGACACTGATTTTACGGCCCGCATTTCTGCCAAACTGCCAACCCTCAAATTCCAAGGGATCGCAAGGGGTAAGAGCCAATGCTTCGTCACAGGTAACACTGTGAGAACCCCCTCTACGATTAACCCGCCAAAAAGCATAGTTCGTATGAGTGCCCGGCCTAAAAGCCGGCGCGCGTGACTACCTTTACGGCTAAGGTTAAACCAGCTCTGATACCATCTGTAGCGACCTGACAAAATCGTCATTGACGGCGCCGTTAACTTAGGTCCCGTTGCGTGGTCATAGTCTCTATATGAGACGCGTTTGACCAAAATTATGTCGCATTCATTTAAAACGTACAAGACTTACAAAGTTTATTTTACCAAACAGATCGACAAGGAGTTTAAGTGTACAAAAGTTATAAAGTGTAAATGAAATAACTTGCGACATAATTAGTTTAAAATCACGGTTTGCTATAAATAGCGTAAGTATGTAAACAATATGTTTGAATCCAAAGGTGCTATCACTAGCGTATGTATGTATGTATCTTGACTCCAAGCAAATAATCAGAGTGTATGCATGTATGCTTGACCCCAAGCAAGTATGAGTGAACGTGGAAGCATATATCAAATAGCCAAGTATGAACCTGAGAAACATATAGAAAACTGTCAACGAAAAATGTTGGTGAAATCATAGGTGTTTGTAAACGTTGTTTTTGAACCACAAGATTTTGTATTTCCATAACATTGATTATCTAAATCGTTTGCATTCCAAAAGTTTGTTCGCGAGCACCCAATTATCAAGACTTAACGTTTCCTTCCATAGAACCCCATCACAATAGTGTTAGAACATACACTGTTTCTCGAAAATATATTTCATTCCGTAGACGGTAGCGAACCGTCCGTAATGAGGGTTTGTCAAACCCGTATGGCCACACAATATAAGTTCTCGCTTACACCCTGCAAGTGTAACTAATGATAATCGAATTGAGGATTTTTGTTCTAACTCGCTGTGGAATGTTTGTTTCCTTGTACTTGTGTTCAAAGTATAAAAGTATGTAGTATAAAACTGTATATGTTTCTCATCCCATAATTTAAAAGTATAAAAGTTGTTGAAAGATGGGACTATGATCTCACCTCGAGTGCACGAGTATAAATGTACTTCACAAAGTAAACGTGTGCATGAAAGTTGCTTAGCCTTGACCTAAACAAGTAAGTTATATCAATTAACCGGTTACGACACAAGGTCGGGTGAAATGTGTTCAATTAGTCCTATGACTCGTTACGACTCGAATATATAGCATGTGAGTCACGTTATCAAGTTTCATGCAAGAATCAAGAATAAAAGCACATTAAAACGATTGCATAAGTGTTTTGTTAAGTTTAACTAAAAGTCAAACTTGGTCAAAGTCAACGAAAAAGTCAACGGGGTCGGGTCGGGTCCCGAACTATTTTTCTGAGCTTAGAAATCATATATGAGCATGTTGGCCAAGTTTCATGTTGATCGGGGGTGCTTAGCATACTTAGAATTAAGCGAAAATTGACATTTTTGGGCAGTCTGCCTCAGATGCGCCGCATCTGAGGCAGATGCGCCGCATCTGCATCTGTTTCAGCAATTCTGGGGCAGTTTTCACTTATACGATTTCAACTTCAAACGATCATAACTTTTGACTCGTTAATATTCAAAACACGTATCTTATATCGTTGGAAAGGTAATTTAAAGAGGAATACAACTAAAAATATTTCATGAATCAGTTCCATCATTAACAACAATGAAAACCTCAATAAATGATCGTTAAATGTTCAAAATTGAAGTTTCGAGTTCATAAAACGCATTTCTTGACTCGGGAATCCAATTTACACATACGATACGCCGTTTTGAAGGTAATGAAACATACAATACAACTAAACACTTACCAACAATGTTTCATGGCATTCAAATCATCAAAAGTCCATTTTAAGAGCTATCAAACCCTAATCAAAACTCACAAAATCAATATTCATGTGTTTGAAGTTTTCTTAATCAACCTATACATCAAAACGAAGCTAGTGATACTAGTAACACAATTAAAACATGAACTTTAACAATTTAACAATATTTAATCACCCAAAACTCAAGATTAAGCACACCCATTTCAAATGTTCAAACTAGTTACTCAAAACTGAAGGATTTTCTTATGCCCGAGAGACATAATAAATTAATGTGGCTTACATGTTATGATCCAAGTCGGGTCATACCCAATAACAAGCTATCAACATTTTATGTATTTATTTTAAATGAATGGATCTTTAAAATAAATACTTGACACTTAGACTTTAGAAATTGGTTTTCTAAATATAAAATGCAAGAAATAATTATTTGGATAATTATAATTACAAGTTTAATTATTTGATTAAACTAAAATGTGTGTTATATTTTATAAGTGGTTATAAAGTATAGTTTTATAATAAAAGGTTTATTATAAGAAAATGCATGCAAGTAATTAGATGTAATTATAAGGTTTAGCAAAAAAAAAAAAAAAAAAAAAAAAGGGGTAATTGGGACGGTTTTGGGAGTCCCCATAACACCCCATGCTTGCTTAACTTATAATTAATCCCTACCTAATCTATTTACTTCTTGCTTCTCTCAATACACACACTAACACTTGCAAATTCAAACTAGCAATTTTCTTCCTCCTCCCACTCACCTTGGCCGAAACTTTTGAGGCAAGAAGAGGGTTCCATTGTTGATTATTGCTAGTTATTTTAGTGTCCTAAATCCTAACCAAAAGGGTGTTGATTTGTGCTTGTGGGTATCAAAGATTTGAGGCTTCAAGTTAGAAGTTTTTCTTCATCTACATCATCACCTTCATCCTTGTTCTTCACCTCCTTTTGGAGTAGGTATAACACCTTACTAGCTTTTATTTACATTTTAGTGTATTATTCAAGACTAGATCTTTGATGGAATTCTTGTTTTAAAAGGTTAAAACTTTGCATGCATAAACTTGTATATTGCTTCCGCTTCATACACATATATACACGAATACATACATATACAAAATGGATTTTGTAACTTGTTTATGTAAAGAATTCCATCAATGGTATCTAGAGCCAAAGTCTTGTTAATATGCTTCTTGTTTTGGCTAGTAAACTCATTTATTTTACAATCTACCAACATGCATGAAAGTAGAATGTAAAAATTTTGAGTTTTGGTGGGTTTATGGTGTAGGCCGAATTTTGGAGCTCCAAAAGTGGGTTTGGACTTCAAGTTTGGCCAAGATTATTGTTATGTTGTTGTTCACAATCGAGCCTAGACCGTGTGTTTGTTTGGTTGAATGATTTGGTGATTATTCATGATTTGTAATATTCATTCATATGGTTGTAATAATTTTGTAATTTTTTGGTTTGGAAAAGTTGTAATTAATCTTGTAATTTGTTGATGTAATTTGTTCTATTTGGTTTGTAAAAATAGAATAGGTTGTTATTTCATTTTCTAGAAAAATTGTATTAGGATATAATTTTGTAAAAATGAAGATGAAGATTACAAGATGGAGCATTTGAAGATTACAAGATTAAGTGGGAGATTTTGGTAAAAATCTCTTACTTTGGTTAACCCTCTTAGGTGACATTTGTTTTTTGGCTAAACAAATGTCCACCAAAATGGCTCTTGATTGTGAACACTTTGTTATGCATGTTTGTGTATGTTTGTATGTTTGGTTGCTACAAGATCATCACATGTTAAGAACTTGCATAATACATTATAATTGGTTATAATAAAACATAACAAAATGACACTAATAATTGGTTATTAGACTTAAATAAAATGGTTTATTTAAAAAGGTAATGAAATGGTTAAAACTTGTAATTGGTTACTAAAAGGTACATGAAAATGGGTTTTTCATAAACATACTACACACCAAATGCATGTTGGTGTATAGCACTTTGTTTTCTAAACTAGAATGTAGAAAACCTAAAATCCCTTTCATAAAACAAGGTAAACAAGTTAAACGCCATCCTTTTGTGGAAACACTTAGACATATTAGGAATCTCTTGATGGGATAAAGGTCACCTAACCGTCATGAGTGAACTAATATGAATAAGGTACACTTCGCATACATGTGGGATAAAGGTCACCTAACCACTTGTATGTTAAGTCTACATGTCTACACAAGTAGGACGACTTGATTTGGGAATCATGAACTCAGGGTCACCGAAGCATGAGGAACAAATAGGTGTTGATGGGATTAATATGCCATGCAAAAGGATTGCATGATCCCATAACTTAGAAGTTGCAAAAGGATTGCAATTGTCATTATGACTACCTAGCTAAATCAAATGACGGGATAAAGGTCACCTAACCGAAATTTGATTTACCGTTGGATTCTAATATTTAATAAAACAAATTAAAGGGTATTGTTTATTAAAATTGAAATCAATACTTAAATGAACTTTGTTGAATTTTGTAGATGGCCGCTAATAACAACAACAACATGAACAATGCACCACTTAACTTTAACAACCTATCGTTACGATCTCTCCTCGAGAAAGACAAACTCAACCATACAAATTTTATGGATTGGTTCCGCAATCTTCGGATTGTCCTCAAACAAGAGGATAAAATGTATGTACTTGAGGACCCCATTCCCGATCAACCGGATGAGAATGATGTGGAGGCAATGGCCTCTTACGATAAGTATTGCCACGACTCCCTTCAAGTCTCATGCTTAATGCTTGGGACTATGATACCCGAACTCCAAAAGGATTTCGAGCATCATAGCGCATACGACATGATAACACAATTGAAGGAGATGTTTCTCCAACAAGCACGTGTTGAGCGTTTCGAAACGGTTCGGGCGCTTCATGCTTGTCGTATGGACGATACCCAATCGGTTTCATCTTATGTACTTAAGATGAAAAGCCTTATCGATCGTGCTAACCGTCTTAACCTTAACATATCTAATGAGTTAGCCACCGATCTTATCCTTAACTCCCTATCAAAGAGGTTTGATCAATTTGTTATTAATTACAACATGAATGGGATGGATAAGAGCATAGGTGAGCTTCATGGTATGCTTAGGACGGCGGAAACTAGCATGGGTAAAAGGGCTTTACCCGTGTTAGCAATCGATCAAGGTGGGTCTAAAGGTAACACCTCTAAGCCAAAGGTGGCTAAGAGAAAAGGACCCGCCCATCAAGGCAAAGGGAAGGGGAAGATGGTTACCCCAACCATCAACAAGGCTAAGAAACAAAAGGTAGCCGAGAAGGCAAACCCCAAGGAAGACCCTTGTTTCGGTTGCGGTGAGATGGGTCATTGGAAACGAAACTGTCCGGTCTATCTTAAGGAGTTGAAGGACAAGAGGGATGCAGGGCAAACCTCAGGTAATATATATATGGTATATATAGAGCTTAGTATTACTTCTTCTAATACATGGGTATTAGACACTGGATGTGGAACTCACATTTGCAATTCTTTGCAGGGGTTCAAAAGAAGTAACAAGCAAACGGGAACATCAAGTCTCTTCATGGGAAATGGAGCTAAAGTGCAAGTGAAAGCTCAAGGAGACTTTGTGTTAAAACTTCCAAGTGGCTTGGAACTTATTTTAAATGATGTTTTGTATGCACCCGATTTATGTCGAAACATTATTTCTGTTTCCCGTTTGAGACAATGTGGTTTCAATGTTAATTTTATTGATGATGATATCCATTTTTCTAAAGATGATATATTCTATTTCAAGGCTACGCCTTCAAATGGAATTTATGAATTGGTTCATGATGATGCATCATCTACTAGCTCAATATACCATACTAGCACCAAGAAACTCAAAAGGGATTTGAGTGATTCCTATTTATGGCATTGTGGCCTTGGTCACATAAACAAGAACCGAATGCATACACTTCAAAAGAATGGACTTTTGAAATCAAATGAAATGGATTCGTTTGATGTATGTGAATCTTGTTTACAAGGCAAGATGACTAAAGCACCTTTCAAAGGTACTTATGAAAGGGCTAAAGATTTATTGGGATTAATACATTCGGATGTATGTGGACCCTTTAAACCCATGACTAGGAATGGTGAAAGATACTTTGTTACTTTCATTGATGACTTTAGTCGTTTTGGATATGTCTACCTGTTAAGACACAAGGATGAAACGTTTGAAGCATTCAAAGAATACCAAAACGAAGTACAAAATCAACTCAATAAGACTATTAAGGTACTTCGTACCGATAGAGGAGGTGAATACCTAAGCGATGCCTTCCAAGATCATCTTAGGAGTTGTGGGATCATCTCACAACTTACTCCACCCGGAACACCCCAACTTAATGGAGTTTCCGAAAGGAGGAACCGAACCCTAATGGATATGGTTCGATCTATGATGGCTAGAAGCTCGTTACCTCTATCATTTTGGGGTTATTGTCTAAGCTCCGCGGCTCGTATTTTAAATATGGCCCCGACCAAGAAAGTGGAACGAACTCCTCATGAGATGTGGTTTGGAAAACCTCCTTCTCTTTCATACTTGAAAGTATGGGGATGTGAAGCTTATCCTAAGCGTTATGTAGCAAATAAGCTACATGCTCAATCCACAAAGTGTATCTTCATAGGATATCCCAAAGATGACATGGGATATTACTTCTATGATCCATCTGAGCAAACGGTATTTGTAGCTCGGACAGCGGAATTCCTTGAAACCAAGTTCCTTGTGGAAGGTGATGGTGAAAGGAAGATAGATCTTGTAGAGGTACAAGATCAAGCCGATGATACACAATTGGTTGACAATAGTACTCAACATGAGGATGTTGAAAATGATCAAGTGGATGATCAAGGTACACAAGACGTTCGAAGATCTAGTAGGATTAGTAATCCTCCCAAGAGATATGGGTTTCTCGTAGATGGTTGCTATACGGTTGATTTGGATGAACCGACAAACTACAAAGATGCTTTATCAAGGATTGATAAAGATAAATGGCAGGAAGCCATGAACGCCGAGATGCAATCCATGTATGAAAACCAAGTTTGGGAACTTGTTGAGCAACCTCCTAGCTCTAAGCTAGTTGATTGCAAGTGGCTTTTCAAGAAGAAAACCGACATACATGGAAACTTGGATACATACAAAGCTAGACTTGTAGCAAAGGGTTTCACTCAAACTCAAGGGGTTGACTATGATGAAACCTTCTCGCCTGTGGCAATGCTAAAGTCTATTAGGATATTATTTGCCATCGCTGCTCATTATGATTACGAAATTTGGCAAATGGATGTCAAAACCGCTTTCCTAAATGGATATCTTGAGGAAGATGTCTATATGGTACAGCCCGAAGGTTTTGTCGATCCGAAAAATCCTAAAAAGGTATGCAAGTTAAAGAAATCAATCTACGGATTGAAACAAGCATCTAGAATGTGGAATCATCGTTTTAATGAAGAGGCAAAGAAATTTGGCTTCATTAAAAATGGTGATGAAGCTTGTGTATACAAGAAGGCTAGTGGGAGCTCTATAATGTTCCTTGTGCTATATGTGGATGATATATTATTATTTGGGAATGATATAACCACAATGCAAGAGGTCAAAACTTGGTTAAAAGGTTGCTTCTCCATTAAGGATCTTGGAGAAGCACAATACATATTGGGGATTGGAATCTATAGGAATAGATCCAAGAGATTGATAGGTTTAAGCCAAAGTACATACATTGATAAGGTCTTGAAAAGGTTCAAGATGGAAAACTCTAAGAAAGGTTTGGTACCTATTCAAAAGGGAACCGTTCTCAGTTCATCTCAGTGTCCCACCACGAAAGATGAACAAGAGAGAATGAAGAAAGTCCCATACGCATCTGCTATTGGGTCTATCATGTATGCAATGATATGTACTAGACCGGATGTGTCATGCGCTCTAAGCTTGACAAGTAGATACCAGAATAACCCAGGAAATAGTCATTGGACTGCGGTTAAATGTATATTGAAATACCTTAGAAGGACTAAGGATATGTTTCTAATATATGGGTCTGGTGAGGAGGAACTCGTTGTAAAAGGTTACGTGGACGCGAGTTTCCAAACTGATCGAGATGACTCTCGATCGCAATCCGGTTATGTATTCATGTTAAATGGTGGTGCGGTCTCTTGGAAGAGTGCGAAACAGGAAGTTGTTGCATTATCCACTACAGAGTCGGAGTACATTGCCGCCTCATTGGCAGCTCAGGAAGCTGCATGGATGAAGAAATTCATCGACGACTTAGGAGTGGTCCCTTCCATTCCGGACCCTCTTGAGATCTTTTGTGACAACGAGGGTGCGATTGCTCAGATCAAGGAACCTCGTACTCATCAAAAGACTCGTCACATTGAGCGGAGATTCAACTACATTAGGGATGAGGTTGAAAAAGGAAAGATATGTATTCACAAAGTTCACACAGATCAAAATGTTGCGGATCCACTCACGAAGCTCTTACATGGGCCTAAACATGAGGGACATGTTTGTGCATTAGGGCTTCGATATTCTAGTGATTGGAATTGATCTACTTTATGTATTGTAACGGAACGAATTAGTTCAAACTCATTAATATAATTATGGTATTAATTTAAATTATGAGTCATGTTCAAATTTAGCATATTTTATCCATGAATAAACTATTATTCTAAATTCCGTAGTCGATCACATTTGTGGGAACAAGTGTGAGGTCTAGACTATTATGAACTTGGATTGGTTAACATTCAAATGGTGAATGTGGGGCAAGGTTGCAACCAAGGTTCATAGATATTTGTGGGACACAAATATTGGAAGACCCGCTCTCAAGATTTACTATATGGAGCCTTTGTGGTTGATCACATGTAATCTTGAGTAAAGGAGAATATCATTATATCCTCTGACCTGAGACACATATTGGGTTCAGATATTCACCGAATATTGTGCCTTGATTCTTTCCTTCGCTATTCTGAAACATGGTAGTACATAAGGGAGGCTTCAGGTACGGTACGAAGTGTAATGTCTAGGACGTATGTAGTCAAGATGGAATTTGTCCCTCTTATTCGTTGAGAGTCAGATGTCTAAGGCCTGACAAAGTTAAATCTATAAGAGAGTGATCGTTCTATGTCTCTTGGATTTAACATGACATCTAGGACAAAAGGATACATTGAAAGATTCACCTAAATCATATTCGAGATGGGAACTCGAAAGGGATGATGTTATTGAATGGCACTAAGTCATAACATGATGGGGGTCATGGACGGTCGTTAGGTGGTATCTGTCACATGCATTAATTCCTTATGTTTCTCGTGCAAGTGGGAGATTGAAGGATTTTCTTATGCCCGAGAGACATAATAAATTAATGTGGCTTACATGTTATGATCCAAGTCGGGTCATACCCAATAACAAGCTATCAACATTTTATGTATTTATTTTAAATGAATGGATCTTTAAAATAAATACTTGACACTTAGACTTTAGAAATTGGTTTTCTAAATATAAAATGCAAGAAATAATTATTTGGATAATTATAATTACAAGTTTAATTATTTGATTAAACTAAAATGTGTGTTATATTTTATAAGTGGTTATAAAGTATAGTTTTATAATAAAAGGTTTATTATAAGAAAATGCATGCAAGTAATTAGATGTAATTATAAGGTTTAGCAAAAAAAAAAAAAAAAAAAAAAAAAAGGGGGTAATTGGGACGGTTTTGGGAGTCCCCATAACACCCCATGCTTGCTTAACTTATAATTAATCCCTACCTAATCTATTTACTTCTTGCTTCTCTCAATACACACACTAACACTTGCAAATTCAAACTAGCAATTTTCTTCCTCCTCCCACTCACCTTGGCCGAAACTTTTGAGGCAAGAAGAGGGTTCCATTGTTGATTATTGCTAGTTATTTTAGTGTCCTAAATCCTAACCAAAAGGGTGTTGATTTGTGCTTGTGGGTATCAAAGATTTGAGGCTTCAAGTTAGAAGTTTTTCTTCATCTACATCATCACCTTCATCCTTGTTCTTCACCTCCTTTTGGAGTAGGTATAACACCTTACTAGCTTTTATTTACATTTTAGTGTATTATTCAAGACTAGATCTTTAATGGAATTCTTGTTTTAAAAGGTTAAAACTTTGCATGCATAAACTTGTATATTGCTTCCGCTTCATACACATATATACACGAATACATACATATACAAAATGGATTTTGTAACTTGTTTATGTAAAGAATTCCATCAAAAACAACAAATTGAGCAAACAAAACATGTATTCATGCTAGAAACGAGCCATAGACACTAACTAACACCATTTAAAGTATATAAAATGAATTTAGAGAATTTAATGTTTTAGAAACGTTACCCAAACGAGATGAAGTTGGTACCAAAATGTAGAGGATGAAGAGAGGATCACGAATATGTAATTTGTTTTGTGAAGAACTTCCTTGATTGAATTTAGATGATAAATCTTTGATGTTGGGGTTTGAGAGAAAATATGGAAGTAGCAAGAATGAGGGAGGTGGAATGGATGGAGGAGAAGGCCACTTTGACTATTTGACCTAGTCAAATTTTTGCCCACTTGGCAAGTTTAGTCCCTCAAGTTTCAAAGCGGGTGCGGGAATTAACCGAACGAATATTTTTAAAACGCTAGAGTAAACGAGTGATGTTATAATTAAATAACGGAAATATTATGAACGTTAGTCAACGGAAAATACGAATTTAAATAACGAAAGATATTATTTAAAAAAAAAGACAGTGTTAAAAATAAATTTAACGCAAAAACGCGGGATGTTACAGCTGCAGCAATGTACTCAAACTCAGCTGTCGATAAAGACACACAGTTCTGCTTTTTGGATGACCAACCAACTAGCCTATTCCCCAACATCTGAATTGATCCAGATGTGCTTTTTCTATCAACATGGCAACCACCATGATCCGCATCAGTATAAGCAGTGAGATTGAAATCGGATCCATGAGGATACCAGATCCCAAGGTTAGGTGTACCTTTAAGGTATTGAAAAATCCTAACAACCGCTTTGGAGTGAGATTTCTTTGGGTTGGACTGAAAGCGAGCACAGACAGTTACGGCAAGTGTAATGTCTGGTCGACTTGCAGTCAGATACATTAAAGAACCAACCATGCTTCGATAAAGCGTAATATCAAAGGGTTCCCCATTAGTATCAGCATCCAGTAAAGTTCTCATTGGGGTTGACATTGGTTTTAAAGCAGTCATTTTAAAACGTTTTAGCATATCATTGATATACTTAGTTTGACTGATAAAAATCCCATTTGGTAATTGTTTTACTTGTAACCCCAAGAAGAAAGTTAATTGGTCAAGCATGCTCATTTCGAATTTGTTGGCCATAAGGTCACCAAATTCTTTGCATAAGGCAGGGGATGTGGAACCAAAAATAATATCATCAACGTAAATTTGAACCAAGAGAATGTGACCGTGGTTTTTACGGATAAATAGCGTTGTATCAATTGTTCCACGAGAGAAGCCATTGTCCAGCAAATACTTTGTTAAGGTCTCGTACCATGCACGCGGTGCTTGCTTCAGACCGTATAAAGCTTTCTCCAAGTAGTAGACGTGGTTTGGATGAATGGGATCGACAAAGCCCTCTGGTTGATCAACATAGACTTCCTCTTGAAGATAACCATTCAGAAAAGCAGTTTTGACATCCATTTGAAACACCGTGAACTTCATATGAGAAGCAAATGGGAGGAAAAGACAAATTGCCTCAATCCTAGCAACCGGAACAAATGTTTCATCATAATCAATGCCTTCTTGTTGTCGATATCCTTTGGCCACAAGACGTGCCTTATTTCGAACCACAATTCCATCAGAATCTTTCTTGTTCTTGAAAATCCACTTTACCCCTATTGGTCGTTGACCCGTTGGTCTTGGAACTAATCGCCATACTTTCAATCATTCAAATTGATTGATCTCGTCTTGCATTGCAACTACCCAGTATGGATCTAGTAAAGCTTGAGCAACCGTTGTTGGTTCAATCTTACTAAGAAAGGCTGTGAATAGACACATATTCTGAGTAGCCCTTCGAGTTGACACTGGAGCAGATGCGTCACCAATAATAAGATCTATTGGATGACTTTTAGTCCATCGGGTGTGTGGAAGAGGTTGTACATCAGTGGTATCCATTGAAACATCAACCGTTGTTGACGTTGAGCCTTGATCCGCTTGATCTGATGTAACATTATCTAATGGATTCAATAGAGTATCTGGAGAAACAGCTGGAGTTGTATCAACTGATGAATCTTGAATTGCGTCAAGATTATCAGTAAAAGGAGGTTGGAGGGAGGATGAAGAAGTAACAGGTGAATCAGTTGGTGTTGAATCTTCATCAAAAAGACTTTGAAGAGTCTTCACAGTAGTTGACTGTGATGGTGTAACCGGTACGGCTTGAACATTTGAATCCCGTTGAGGAGTATAAAGACTATCAAACAAGATATCCAGTTCCTCTGAAGTAACCATAGGAACACCCTTCTTTGAGAAAATTGAGTTTTGCACGGAAGAAGTAGTAGCCAGGTTAGGATCGGGTTTTGAACTGAGTTGTTCAAAAGCCATTCCCGAAAATTCATCGAACTTGACGTTGATGCTCTCTTTAATCATCTTTGTCCGATTATGATAAACACGATAAGCAACATTGTTCGAGGAATAACCAAGAAATATGGCCTGATCGCCATGAGGATCAAACTTTTCGAGGCTGTCAAAGTCGTTAAGCAAATAGCATATACAACCAAAAACACGGAAATATTTGACATTCGGGCGTCTACCATATAATAACTTATATGGAGTTTTATCAAAATGTTTGTTTACAATACAACGATTTTGGGTATAGCATGCAGTTGAAATGGCCTCCCCCCACATTTTTGGAGGTAATTTGGAGTAGGCAAGCATCGTTCATGCTGCTTCGTACAACGTACGATTACGTTGTTCGACGACTCCATTTTGTTGGGGGGTCCGAGCAGCAGAGAACTGATGTTCAATGCTTTGGTCTTTCAAATAACTATCAAGCGGGTCATTCTTAAATTACGTCCCATTATCAGTTCTGATGCTCTTAACATGTTTGTTAAAAGAGCGTTGAATCTTTTTAATGAATTCAATGATAATGGCGGGGGTTTCTGACTTAGTTCGCAAAAGAAAAATCCATGTAAACCGGGTATAGTCAGCAACAATGACAAGCACATGTTTCTTGCCACCGAGGCTAGAAATACGCATGGGCCTACATAAGTCCATATGCAATAATTGCAAAGACGATGAAGTACTGGGGTTTTGCTTAAGCAGATGATTAGTCCGTTTCAACTTACCCATCGCACATGATGGACACACATGATGCTTATCATATTGAAAGGTTGGAATACCGTCAACTAAATCTTTAGAGACTAGTCGATTGATACCCTTGTAAATCTGATGTGACATCCGATGATGCCATAATCATGAATTTTCTTTGGTAGAACGAGTGGCCAAACACATAGTTGCATGTGATGGTGTATCATTGAGGTCAATAGTATATAGTGAAGCACAACGTTTACCAACAAGAAGATCATTCCCTTCGGTAGATTGCACCGAGCATTGTCGACGTTCAAACAGAACTTGGAGATCTCCATCGCAGAATTGGCTCACACTAAATAAACTGTACCCCAAACTCTCAACATATGAAACCCGTTTGATTGTTATGCCATTTTGCATAAAATCTCCGTAACCCGTTATTGTTGCAATCTCATCGTTTCCGAATGTAACCGTTCCTAGGAATTTGTCAATGAAGATGACAAGCAAGGATTTATCGCCCATCATGTGTCGAGAACAACCGGAATCGATATACCAAACACAGACGTCGAAACCCTGTAAATGTGAATTTCCTAGAGTTTAGGTACCCAAAGTTTTTTGGGTCCTTTACGGTTAGTACCAACAATAAACTTTGGATTAACAACAAACTTTGAATCAATGATGAAATAATCACGTAAAGCATCATGCAGTTTAGACAATAAAACATCATTTAAAACCACATTACATGAAGCATCATATGCAATATCAATCTTTACATCGTTATCAGAAGTTTTAACACACAATTTATTCCAAGTAGATGTTTTGTTCACAGACGAAAATTGAAAAACATGAGAGGATTTCCTAGGCCGACTAGCAGTTTGCTTTGGTTTGGTTGCTACTTTATTAGTCGTGGACTTAGGAACCCATACAGATTTGTAATTCAAGTTTGAATTATGACCTGTGACACGAAAAACACCGTTGATAGTTAGACATCCAAACTTTTCAGTTGACACATGAGATGACTGATTTTGCAGAATTTCCAATTTGATTGTACGTTCTTTTGCATCATCCTCACTTAAATCAGGTTTAGAACTTGTGTGTGTTGTGGACTTAACTGATTTCTTTAAAAGACTCTCTTTTGAAGTTTTTGACATAGGAATCATAGGAATCCTTTCAGTTAACACAGAACCATTTGGAGAATGAACCTTTTTAACAAAATATTGAGTTGTAGAAACAACTTTCGAACCATGATTGCCAAATTGAGAACGTAGAGGATTTTTAAGAATAGTAATGGGTTTTACATCCTTAGATGTTGTTGTTCCCTTCCCCTTCTTAGTAATCCCATCAGTACATTCAAGCACATTGGTTGCAACATTAGATGTTTGCTTAAGTGTGTTAGCCTGTTTCATTTGAATTATCTTTTGTTTTAAGCTTTTAATCTCAAGACATAATTCTTCAGCAGAAACTATCACTTCACCCTCCTTAAAAGGATAAGTACATTCTTTCTTAGGCAGTGAAGGCAATTTATCACACAAAGCAAGCATTTGTTCTAATGATTGGCACTTAAGTTGCAAGTCAATATTCTCCTGTTCAAGTTGAGCTACTATACGATTCAAATTACGTACAGCAGGCAAATGCAAGTAATAATCATGCAAAGGATGAAGTTGACTTTCAAAATCTATCAAAGGTTCAATGTTCGGTGCATCCTGAGGTTCTACTTTTTCATCTAAAGAATTTTGACCTAGAGAATCTGTCTCAAAGAAGACAGTTAGTTCATGTGCTAGGTCTTTACGGAAAACATCATCTGGACATGCAGGTAAAGTTGGTAGAATTGGTTTCACATCAAAAATTGGTTCATCAAACACCTCATCTATTGCAGTAATGCTAGAACTAGGTTTGTTAAACACTTCATTCTCAAGCATTAAAATGTATTTCTCTAGCATGAGTGTTGGGATATAAACCAGTCTACGCTTAGGCACATAATCTTCACGTTGCATGTTCTTTTCAGTTTCAACAAGATTTTTCAAGAAATCAGGATTCGATTTACCTATCGTAGCATTGATTTTTTCATACATTAAGCTAATTTGATGGTATTTCCTAAATTTACGATTTTCAATAATATCATCAAAATCAGCATCAGAAGCATGTACAAAATGCGATGGTAAACTAGCTTGAAAATAATCAGAATGATATAATCCTGGAATCTTTTTGGAAGCATTTTCCAAAATTTACGGATCTTCATAACCCAACCCCCACTTTTCACCATGAATCGTTTTTGGTCTATTCATGAAAATCGTTTGTTTTGAAAGTTCCATATCCATGATAGCTTTGGATTGCTCTGTTTGATAGAGTTTTTCCTCATATCGAGCAAGTTGTGCTTTCATTTGAAAAGATTCTTTTGACAATAAAGAAATTTCAGTGTTCTTTTCAATTATGGTGTTTTCCAATTGAACGATTTTCTTGTTTAGTTTTGAAAGTGTGGGTTCATGTTGGTTTTTCAAATCAGAAAGATTTTTTTCTAAAAATTGAACTTTTTCTGCAAGTCGTTCCGATTTTAAACGATAATCAGTTCTTTCAACTTTAATTGGATGAATTATCTTTTTCAGATCTTCCAACTCAGTTTCCGTAGAGTTGAGTTGGAGAGTCAATTGTTGCACATCCGTTTGCAATTTGGATGAGGAAGGTCTGGTCTCATTCATTTTGATTTTATCTTTTAAAACCTTGTTTTCAGATTTTAAGCCTTTGACTTCTTTTGATATTGAGACCAGCTTCTTCATCAAGTCATTTTGCATTTTGATAAAATCAGGTGAGATTTCAGATGATTGTACCTCATCATCATCGGATGTTGAGTCAGAATTCTCCATTGCTTCCTTAGCTTTGATGAGCTTTGTCACCTTTCAAACATTTGCATGTTCCACTTCTGAATCTGAATCGTCAGTCCAGTTAAACCAAGTATCATCAACCAGTTTTAGCTCTCCCCCAGTTTCCACAATCTTAGCCATCAACATTTTCTTCTTGTAGTAAGCTGCGTCCTTCTTCTTAGGCATCTTGCACTCACGAGAGTAATGACCAGCTTTGCCACAATTGAAACAAATTGAATCTTCCTTCTTGGAATCATCAGCACGTTGTTGTTTAGATTGATCAGCTTTCTTGTAGTACGATGAAGATGATGAGTTTTTGCGTTGATTACTTGATTTGCCTTTAAACTTGTGTTTTTTCAGGCTTTTGTGAACATGGCTGCCATCTTGACTAATTCAAGGTGAGAATCATCAACATCAGAAAGATTCAAATCTTCTGAATCAGTTGATTCTTCAACAAGCACTTTCTTGGACAAGCCTTTGGAAGACGTCAACGATTTGCTCTTCTTTTTAGCAATTAGGGTAAGTGGATCGCCCAGAGAAGACTCTTTCCTTCCTTCTTGAAGTTTAGACACTTCAGGTTGGTAATGCATAAGAACTCTAACAAGCTCATGAATAGTCAACTTGTCAATCTCTTTAGTAGATCGAACAATGGTTCCATAAGGAAGCCAATCAGCATTGAGCTTTTTGAGAAACTTCATGTTGACTTCAGCATTTACTTTTATGATCTTGCACCTTTTCAACTCATTGAGAACACCATTGAAACGACGATATGTATCCTTGAGTGGTTCATCAGTTTCCTGCTTGAAATCTTCATAGAATCCCAGAGCCTTATTCAATTTAGTAACATCTGACATGTCATAACCTTCTTGCTGTCGTTTGATCTCATCCCATATATCTTTTGCTGTTGTGTTGCTATTAACAATTTCAAACAATTCATATGGGATAGCTTGCATAATAATATTCTTTGCCTCTATGTCACCCTGAGCTCTCTCACGCTTATCACCAGAAAGTTCATAGACTGGAATTGGCATACCAGTATTCGGATGATAATCAACAACTGGACCATCTCTCAGAGAAGCCCAAATGTACTTTGCTTTCTCACCCTTATAGTCTATGTACTGAGTGATACGGTGAAGCCACTGAGTGTACTTGCCATCAAACAACACTGGAGGACGGGAATCTGATCCAATGATCAAAGTATCTTGAGTAGACATCTTGAAAATGAGGTAGATTCGGTAAAGATTCTATATTACACAAATCTCAGATGAAAAATCACAACAATCTGATCAGAATGTCAGATTCTGTAACAGATTCGGTACTGTAGCAGATTCGGTAAAGTAGCAAATTCGGTAAAGATTCTGTATATCAGATTCTGTAAAAGAAACTGATCAGAAATACAAGAGACACACCCAGATTCAGTATAGATTCGGTAACCACAAGAATTGTAGCCTGTAACCACTTAAAACAATGAATTAAGTGATACAGAAACTCAGATTCTGTATATGATTCGGTAGTCAGATTCTGTAAGAATTTGAAGTTCAATCTCAATTCAATCCTTTTGAATTTGATTCTGTAACCTTGCTGCACAAGGAAACACGTTAGTATAACACAAAATATCAAAGATACCGAAAGTATAGGATACCGAATGTCAACTGTAGCAGTTGACAATACCGAGTCTAAGTTTAAAACTTAGAAATATGACAGAATCCTTTCTCAAACCACACCAATTAGCTGCGTATGATCAAACCGAATGTGATAGAATCACAATCACACCAGAATCTGCAACACTTAAGATGAATTTAAGTAATGAAGCAGACTCGGTATAACAGTTAAGATACCGAGTGTTGATCAAATCTTCAAAACTTAATGAATTGAAGAAATTGAACCGTCAGAAATGTGATTTAACACCTCACGAACACAACTGAATCCTTAAATCTTCACAAAAATCCAGAATCAAGCTTGAATTAAGCAATACCGAGAGTTTTAGCCACAAACTCTAAAAATCAACTTGATTCTCCATAATTGAAGTTAAAAAGCTGTAATGATGATCGAAACTCTTTCTAAAATACCTAAGGCACCTTTGCTGAACTTATCACTAGAATCTGAACGTTAGATTATCAAATTCGATGATACCGAATGTGATTCAAAATACCGAGAGTAATCAGATTCTGTAATCTTCAATCTCTGGATCGATATAGTGATGTAGAATCACTTCCTGGAAGCTCTGATACCAAATGATAGGTCAGATCATGTTGAGATTGAGAGAAATGATAACATAAAGAGAGATTCGGTAGATAGGAATGAGACTCGGTATTAGAGAGAATCGGTACAATTACATTCCACAGCTTCTAGAACTCAGTTACAATGCAATGGCTATCTAATTAGGACTACTTAGGTTCCTTATATAGCCCTCTTCTAAGGAACCTTCATTTAAGCTTATTTTCACATTAACACTATACAACTTCGGGGTGAAATGTCCCGTTCTTATTTATTAAAAACGTTCCATATTAATTGATTTCGTTGCGAGGTTTTGACCTCTATATGAGACGTTTTTCAAAGACTGCATTCATTTTAAAACAAACCATAACCTTTATTTCATCAATAAAGGTTTAAAAAGCTTTACGTAGATTATCAAATAATGATAATCTAAAATATCCTGTTTACACACAACCATTACATAATGGTTTACAATACAAATATGTTACAACAAAATAAGTTTCTTGAATGCAGTTTTTACACAATATCATACAAGCATGGACTCCAAATCTCGTCCTTATTTAATTATGCGACAGCGGAAGCTCTTAATAATCACCTGAGAATAAACATGCTTAAAACGTCAACAAAAAATGTTGGTGAGTTATAGGTTTAACCTATATATATCAAATCATAATAATAGACCACAAGATTTCATATTTCAATACACATCCCATACATAGAGATAAAAATCATTCATATGGTGAACACCTGGTAACCGACATTAACAAGATGCATATATAAGAATATCCCCATCATTCCGGGACACCCTTCGGATATGATATAAATTTCGAAGTACTAAAGCATCCGGTACTTTGGATGGGGTTTGTTAGGCCCAATAGATCTATCTTTAGGATTCGCGTCAATTAGGGTGTCTGTTCCGTAATTCTTAGATTACCAGACTTAATAAAAAGGGGCATATTTGATTTCGATAATTCAACCATAGAATGTAGTTTCACGTACTTGTGTCTATTTTGTAAATCATTTATAAAACCTGCATGTATTCTCATCCCATAAATATTGGATTTTAAAAGTGGGACTATAACTCACTTTCATAGATTTTTACTTCGTCGGGAAGTAAGACTTGGCCACTGGTTGATTCACGAACCTATAACAATATATACATATATATCAAAGTATGTTCAAAATATATTTACAACACTTTTAATATATTTTGATGTTTTAAGTTTATTAAGTCAGCTGTCTTCGTTAGCAACCTACAACTAGTTGTCCACAGTTAGATGTACAGAAATAAATCGATAAATATTATCTTGAATCAATCCACGACCCAGTGTATACGTATCTCAGTATTGATCACAATTCAAACTATATATATTTTGGAATCAACCTCAACCCTGTATAGCTAACTCCAACATTCACATATAGAGTGTCTATGGTTGTTCCGAAATATATATAGATGTGTCGACATGATAGGTCGAAACATTGTATACGTGTCTATGGTATCTCAAGATTACATAATATACAATACAAGTTGATTAAGTTATGGTTGGAATAGATTTGTTACCAATTTTCACGTAGCTAAAATGAGAAAAATTATCCAATCTTGTTTTACCCATAACTTCTTCATTTTAAATCCGTTTTGAGTGAATCAAATTTGCTATGGTTTCATATTGAACTCTATTTTATGAATCTAAACAGAAAAAGTATAGATTTATTGTCAGAAAAATAAGTTACAAGTCGTTTTTGTAAAGGTAGTCATTTCAGTCGAAAGAACGACGTCTAGATGACCATTTTAGAAAACATACTTCCACTTTGAGTTTAACCATAATTTTTGGATATAGTTTCATGTTCATAATAAAAATCATTTTCTCAGAATAACAACTTTTAAATCAAAGTTTATCATAGTTTTTAATTAACTAACCCAAAACAGCCCGCGGTGTTACTACGACGGCGTAAATCCGGTTTTACGGTGTTTTTCGTGTTTCCAGGTTTTAAATCATTAAGTTAGCATATCATATAGATATAGAACATGTGTTTAGTTGATTTTAAAAGTCAAGTTAGAAGGATTTTAATTTTGTTTGTGAACAAGTTTAGAATTAACTAAACTTTGTTCTAGTGATTACAAGTTTAAACCTTCGAATAAGATAGCTTTATATGTATGAATCGAATGATGTTATGAACATCATTACTACCTTAAGTTCCTTGGATAAACCTACTGGAAAAGAAAAAAATGGATCTAGCTTCAACGGATCCTTGGATGGCTCGAAGTTCTTGAAGCAGAATCATGACACGAAAACAAGTTCAAGTAAGATCATCACTTGAAATAAGATTGTTATAGTTATAGAAATTGAACCAAAGTTTGAATATGATTATTACCTTGTATTAGAATGATAACCTACTGTAAGAAACAAAGATTTCTTGAGGTTGGATGATCACCTTACAAGATTGGAAGTGAGCTAGCAAACTTGAAAGTATTCTTGATTTTATTTAACTAGAACTTGTAGAATATATGAAGAACACTTAGAACTTGAAGATAGAACTTGAGAGAGATCAATTAGATGAATAAAATTGAAGAATGAAAGTGTTTGTAGGTGTTTTTGGTCGTTGGTGTATGGATTAGATATAAAGGATATGTAATTTTGTTTTCATGTAAATAAGTCATGAATGATTACTCATATTTTTGTAATTTTATGAGATATTTCATGCTAGTTGCCAAACGATGGTTCCCACATGTGTTAGGTGACTCACATGGGCTGCTAAGAGCTGATCATTGGAGTGTATATACCAATAGTACATACATCTAAAAGCTGTGTATTGTACGAGTACGAATACGGGTGCATACGAGTAGAATTGTTGATGAAACTGAACGAGGATGTAATTGTAAGCATTTTTGTTAAGTAGAAGTATTTTGATAAGTGTATTGAAGTCTTTCAAAAGTGTATAAATACATATTAAAACACTATATGTATATACATTTTAACTGAGTCGTTAAGTCATCGTTAGTCGTTACATGTAAGTGTTGTTTTGAAACCTTTAGGTTAACGATCTTGTTAAATGTTGTTAACCCAATGTTTATAATATCAAATGAGATTTTAAATTATTATATTATCATGATATTATCATGTATGAATATCTCTTAATATGATATATATCCATTAAATGTCTTTACAACGATAATCGTTACATATATGTCTCGTTTAAAAATCATTAAGTTAGTAGTCTTGTTTTTACATATGTAGTTCATTGTTAATATACTTAATGATATGTTTACTTATCATAGTATCATGTTAAATATATATATATCCATATATATGTCATCATATAGTTTTTACAAGTTTTAACGTTCGTGAATCACCGGTCAACTTGGGTGGTCAATTGTCTATATGAAACATATTTCAATTAATCAAGTCTTAACAAGTTTGATTGCTTAACATGTTGGAAACATTTAATCATGTAAATATCAATCTCAATTAATATATATAAACATGGAAAAGTTCGGGTCACTATACGGGGTCCTAACAGTAACTGTACACATATCTCGTGCACAAAATAACATACACATAACCTGTGTATAAAATCATTCTCTCGATACATAACATTCACTTCAATTGGTGGCAATTATCATGTCCACATAATTTAATGGTGGCAATTATCATATCCACATAATTCAATGGTGGCAATTATCATATCCACATAATTCAATGGTGGCAATTATCATGTCTACATAATTCAGTGGTGGCAATTATCATGTCCACATAATTCCATAATAATCCGCAGAACTTCTGTCTGCATAATAATTCATTCGAGGAATGTTTTGCTTGTGTCTATCTCATCAAACATTTATAAAAGCATTTCATGTATTCGGAATTCAAAATATATTTCAAACGCATTTAATAAAGCAGTTGTAAAAATAGCGCATGTATTCTCAGTCCCAAAAATGTAAAGAGTAAAAGGGAGCAAATGAACTCACCATACTGTATTTCGTAGTAAAAATACATATAACATCATTGAATAAGTGCAAGGTTGGCCTCGGATTCACGAACCTATATCATTTGTATATATTAACACACATAATCGTATTCGATTAAATATATTTATTATTTTTAATAATATACTTGTTAAATTATTTGTTATATAGATATAGATATATTTAATTTATATATTTTATTTAACTAGTGTTTATCTTTCATTATAACATATTAATAATAATAATTTATATTAGGGTTTATATATGATAAAATATATATGTACCTATTAATTGATATATTTTATATATAGCTTAGTTACTATCTTGTTAATAATAAATTCATAGTGATATATGATCTTAATATTCTTATAATGTATTTTTATATAAAAATATCTATTGGTAGTAATACTAATAATAATAACTATGAATATAACAATTTTACTACTAATGATAATAATGATAATAATAATAATAATAAAGATAATAAAAATAATACTTAAAAATAATAACGGTTAAGTTTTATGATTTTTACTTATCATCCATTTTTATCATGTTCATAGAATAATAACGTTGTTTTAAATACCAAATATCTTAATTATAGCATTAAGCGTAATCACATTCATATTACTCTTATATATACATAAACGTTTTCATGAGCGCAACAAGTTTATATTTATCCTTATCGATATCATATGTAATTACATTATATTCTTTTATCACATCCTAATTAATCATAAACCTATCTCTTCTTATATTATTCATGATCTTTACTCATAATACATAATCATAACCATATTTACTTTCATCTTAATAGTTCTAAATCTATATTTTCTTTTACATCATATTAGTTAATAATAATAATAATAATAATAATAATAATAATAATAATAATAATAATAATAATAATAATAATAATAATAATAATAATAATAATAATAATAAATAAACAAGAAGATAACTAACTCATAAGCCCTTCATAAAAAGAATTACCCCAAGCCGGGCTCGAACTCAAGACATCTCGCTCCACAACCACTCACCCAAACATCTGCTCTGCTTCTCATTTTCTATTTTAACTCGTATCCTAAAGCATATACTCCGTATTATTTGGGTTTCCAGTTTCCATTTATATGTTTTCGGCCCAATTATACAAACTCTATCCGGTCCAAATCGCCTTACAAGCCCAAGTGGTAAATATTGGTACATCAACAGCCCGATTCAAAAGAAATTAAATGAGTTGGGACTGTTTAACTTACAAACGGTCATGGGAGAAGAAACAGAAAACACAAAAAAAAAAAAAAAACGCAGGCCTCATCTTCTTATAATCTTCATCTTCTTTATACTCCTAATCACCATCATCATTTATGAATTCATGTATCATTACCATTATCTATTATCCTAACCATCATCGACATAAATTCACAGCGTCACCTATCAAAAATCCTTACGCTATCATCCTGATGTCTTTGTCGATATATCCGAACATCATAATCTAATTATCATCATCGTGAATTCAGTTTGTATCAGGAGATAAAAACAGAAACAGAGTTAGGAATAATGGTGGCGAGTAACAATAAATAATACTGTTCATCTGGGTTTCGTGTGTTCTTTAATAGAAACGAAGTAAACAATAGTGTTCTTGGTTTGTAGCAGGTTACTCATGGTGTTTAAGGTTCTTGTCGGTTTTAAATGGAAACCTAAACAATACAGCGGCAACAGTGGTGGCAATGGAGATTGGATGGTGATCATGATGGTGAAGTATAGTGATTCGAAACAGGTACAGAATTTAGGAGAGAGAGAAAAAGAGGATAGAGAGAAAGGAGATATGGAAGATGGTTTCATGGCTGCTGGTTCGGGTTCGACTGAAAACAGAAACGTTAGTGGTTGTGGGTGTTTGCAATCGATGGTTGTAGGTGTAAGATTGTGCAGGATGTTTGTTCTAAGATGTAAGGTGATAGTGTGATCATAGGTGGTTGTTTAAGTGATTCTAACCGATACAAAGAAAATAAATTGAACACAAGTGGGTTTAGTTTATCGATCAAGAAACAGGGAAAAAAATGGGTTAAGACTTTTATTTGAAGTGGTAGTGATAGATGCTAAAGTGAGAGGTGAAGAGAAAGTGTTAGTGTGTGTTAATATGTGCTAATATTCAAGAAGAAGCAGAATATGATTTTAAATGGGTATGTGGAAAGATCTCTAATTACTTATTTCATATGTATTGTAATTGGAGAGAAACAAATCAAATATTCTCCAACTGTTTGTTAATCATCGGACAAGAGAGGAATAGAGAAGAAGAAAATGAGAGGTGGTGATGGTTTGCTTTAATCTTCCTTTCCATGTACTGCACATATATATTCATCTAAATAATATAGGATTCATAATATAGATGGTGTGACACAAAAACAAGAATAGTGACCTAATTAAAATCTCGTGAGTTTTAATTGTTGGTATGTTACCGACAGTTTTCACGGACTATGTTATATCGTGCCCGTTGCTAAACAGTTAAAATATAAAAGTGTTCCTAAAAATCCCAAACTTTTAGATTAAGTATAATTAATTATTTCACTCATTAACTGTTTGAAACTTGATCAAAAAGGTTCGATAATTATTTTATTTATGTTCCAATTTATATGTACGGAGTACTAATATTTAAACTAAAAAGGATAAAAATATTTTTAACAAATCTAGAATCTTCGTAATCAATTTACACTCCAACTTTTATTTCAATTCTTCATGAACATGTACAATATCTATATTAAAACTAACAAAACATCAACCGAGTGTTACCGACGTTTACCAAATAAGCTCAAAATCATTTATCTTTAATATATGCTCTTTCTATATATATAACCAATCTTAATTAAAAGTTTAAGTAAATAATTATATTAATTATATCTTTTAAAACAAATAAATATAATATTATATATTTACAAGTATTATTATATATAAAATATAAATATCTAAATATATATATTTAATAACATAATAGTTTTTATTACATCGCATATTGTTTTTCATATTTATTTCCTACCATTAAATCATATAATATTTCAAATAATATTTCAAATTATTATTTATATATACATTTAATTATATATGTATTTATTTACAATTAGTTGTTCGTGAATCGTCGGGAATGGTCGAAGGTCAATTGAATATATGAACATTATTCCAAAATTTTCTAGACTCAATTCTACATATTTTGCTTATTGTATTGAAATCATATAAAGATTAAGTTTAAATTTAGTCAGAAATTCCCGGGTCATCACATGTACTGCGGCTATGTTTGCAGCAAGAAAGGTACGAAATTCCTCTTCGCTCATATTTATGGTGTGTCGAGTAGTCGGTGCCATTTCCTTCAAAATAGCCAACTGAATCGAGTTAATCAGACAGAATATTAAGAGTAGTCAATAGTATTTCGTAGCATAATATGAACTCATTTATAAAAGCTTTTTCTTCATATTAGTATTTTATAAGTTTAAATTCGGGTACTACCTACCCGTTAAGTTCATACTTAGTAGCTAATATACAATTCAACTACTATAATTCCATATGAAAAACTGATTATAATAATATATCACATACAAATATTCTTCAAACTTACAACTTCGCTATATTACATATAACATGAAATATAGTACACTTTGATACAGGACAGTTTTGAAGATAAATCTAGTTAATACGCAAGTTGTTCAGCAAAGAAAATAAAGACATGTAATTCATAAGTCCAGAAACAAGTCTTGCATTCTGGTTTTATTAAGACGACTTCCCATCCTTGGTCTTGTGGAAAATAATTGTTATGACCATTGGTTAGGCAGCATATTTTAATGTTGTCAAAAGGACGAGGGTTTCGTAATGTCCAACAGCCCCGTAATAATCTAAAAACCTTGTTTCTCACCCCAACTACTGAATCCGTCACTTGTGGGAAGGTTTTATTTAAAAGTTGCAATCCGATGTTCTTTTTCTCACTTTGGTAAGAAGCGAACATCACTAACCCGTAAGCATAAAATGCTTCTTTATGTTGCATGTTAGAAGCTCTTTCTAATTCACGAAATCCTATGTTGGGATATGTTGAGTCAAAATAGGTTCTTAACCCGTAGCGTAAAATTGCATTTGGGTTCCCCGCATTTAATGCTTTAAAGAAAACACGGCATAACTTACGGTCTCCCCAATGTAATATACCCCACCTATCAAAGGAAAGACTTTTATAAACTAAAGTATTTCTGGAAAGTCTTTGAAATGTTTGTGATAGGTCAGATCATGTTGAGATTGAGAGAAATGATAAGATAAAGAGAGATTAGGTATGTAAGAATGAGACTCGGTATTAGAGAGAATCGGTACAATTACATTCCACAGCTTCTAGAACTCAGTTACAATGCAATGGCTGTCTAATTAGGACTACTTAGGTTCCTTATATAGCCCTCTTCTAAGGAACCTTCATTTAAGATTATTTCACATTAACACTATACAACTTTGGGGTCCTAACAATCTCCCCCTTAGTGTTAAATGTGAACTTTACAACATAATCCTATTTTGTAATCTTGAGAGGTCCAAACGTTAGTTTCCATCGTGTGCCATCTGGTTTTGAAACTTCTACTTGATTTTCTGAAATTTGCTTAGAAGGTTTCCAGACACCCCACGCTTTTCTTGGATCTCCCTCATATAATGGATATTCATCCATTTCCTTAAAATATCTTCTCTTTCTTTGTCCACGAAGTATCTCAAACTGTCTTGTACGAACTCGGAGTTTCAGACGATCTCTTATATGCTTTATGAATTCTCCAAGACCCATTATCATGTCAATGTCATGGAACTTGCTTTGATGAATCTTAAGATACTTCAGTGCAGCCTTAAGTGTTCCATCTGAATATTTGTTCAGCTCTTCAGTACGAATGAACACCTTTTCTTTTTGAGAATTTACAAAAACAAACCCTTTGGGTTCGAATTGCATTTGAAACATCCTCATATCCTTCAGTCCCTTTGTAAATTGATTCGGACACGTAATTCGAATCTTTTTCCTTTTTGCTGTGAGACCTATTTGAATATCTTCACGTCTCATCAGTTCAATTGTCTCCATCATGTATCTTTTCACAGCTTCCAAAGCATGAGCCTTAGCAAAAGGTCGAATGGTGATGATACTGAGGTAGTTGTAGATGTGAATGATGTCAAGATTATGAAAATTTGCTTCTGTGAACTTGTATTCTTTCTCATCTTCTCTAATAACGTGGAACTGACTGATGACGTCTTTCTTTTCACTTATCTCTACTCCGACTCGAGTAATATTCAACAATTCTGAAATACGATATTTTCTTTGAAGCCACAAATCATCTTCATCTTTGTTGATATGTTTCCTCCACATAAACTCATACCAATTTCTTTCACTTGCTGGAAGCAATCGTGAACCTATATAAGTAAACCTTTTACTCCTTGGTAATTCATTGATGCGGAAGATCTTGTAAGCATTTTCCTCGATGAATGTGTTTCGTAACGTTATAAAATCATGTTCTACTCCCAACAATAATCTTTGCTTCTGATTCTTAAAGAATATTCCATGGTTGTATTTGAATCTGGAATTCATTGTTTCACTTGATGTAGATGTACCAGAAGTTGAACTTTCATTAGCATTTATTGGATTTGAACTCGATGAGGGTGTAGAATTTGATGAATGACCAGTAGGATTTGTTGCATCATCATTTGGAACATCGTCATCTTCAATATGATCGAAGATCTCATCTTCATTTGGATTTACATAAAGATTGTCTTCATCGTCATCAGAAGAATCCATTTCATCATCACTCTCTATTACTAGTTCAGGATTCTCTTCATCTACAATCTCTACATCTTCCGGAATTGAAGATACTGATGATAACTTGCTTAGAATGACAAATCCATCATCATCCGTCTCTTCAATATAGAAATCACTCAAGTTTAAATCCTCATCTACCAGTCCACTATCAGCCTCATTATGAACAATTGGAATTATAACTTGCTCAGGCTCCTTATCATCAATTTCATCATGTGTAGAAACCATTTCTGATTCCATTTGAACTTGTTGAGCTTGTGAAGCTGATGAAGACCTTACACCACCACCCTTAGTTGAAATGTTTACTGTTAGATATTCTCCATCTACTCCTATCTCCCCCTCATGGCTATTCTGAGGATCAGAATCGTCATGTTCATCATCACGGTGAGGACTCAACGGAGAAGAGCAAGAATTAAGTAGATATCGAACATGAGCACGAAACAATGCTTGAAGCGAAGTGCGTCGAAGAACATCTAGAATGACTCTAGAAAACATACGACTGAAATATTCTTGCTCCAAAGCATCATAGAAATGTGGTAAACGAGAGGGTGAAGGTGAAAAAGTAACAATAGGAACACCAGCAGCAGCAACTGTTGAAGGCGATGTCGGTAGAAGTGTTTGAGTTGCCGTGAGGGCAGGTAAGGATGATTGTGCGGTATTATTCTTATATGTAGGGCTATACATACTACTAGTTAGATTCGTGATATCCCCTTCTGATGGAGGTTGGGTAACAACCGGAGTTGTCACCGGCGAAGTTTCTTTCGAAGCATCCTCCTCCATGACTTTGGTCTCATGGGACTCTGAAAGAGTAGTAGAACTACCCGTCTGTTTAGTTCTCGCAGAGATATTGCTATCCCCGACTCCTGAAATCATTGATATACCATGAGGTGGCACATCTCTTTCAATTAAAGACTCTTCCTCTAGACCCCGAGATTCAGAATCCAGAAGAGAAGTGGTTTGAACCAATGGATCACTTTCATTAACCAAGGGAACAGTCTGCTGGAAGTCTGATAAATATCCCGAAGGATTTTTATGTTGACTCGTTTCCATGGGACGCGGCAGATCTTCCTCATCAAGATAAGCCGGACCTCGAGACCCTGTTGTACGTAGAGGTACAGGAGGATTTCCAGCCGATACGCAGGGTGCCTTTTCAAGATTTTTCGGCTCCCCTTCGGCTGTTCTGGACTTCAATGATTGATTTTTCTCAATTGATTGAGTCAACGCAGACTTTACTGCAGAGGAAGACTTTACTTCCTTAGATGCCGAAGCACCTTGCTTTGTAGGATTTATTATTAAGTCCTGTTTATATTGGATGGGCTTAGTGGTCGTTTTACCATCCATGCTTTTAGTCCTCTTGCCTACCGAAGCTTGCGCTTCATTTAGCGTAGGGCTTACTGTTATTCTTGAATGTGATACGGAGATGGGTGAGGGTGACCTAATTGGTTCTAGGTCATGGACCGTATCACCAACGGTTGGAGTAACTGTTTGGCAGACGATGGGTGTCAAAGTCCTAGATCTAGTTACTCGTTGGGTTGGCGGAGTCTGAATCATCTCATCAGGCATGTATCGAGTTCTCTTAGGAGAATGTTCAGGAGATGATTCAGATGCTGTTGCTGAAGTGTCACTGCTTACTTCGGGTGTTGTGGAAAGGGTTGGTTCAATCCTAGTTGCACTTGGTTCCCTGATCCTCACGGGTTGAGCTTGGTGTGCTACCCTAGATCGTTTGAGGTTCACCCTAAGTGGAGAATTAGCTGGCCCGGGTGGTTGAACTACAGGTTCCTCTACAACCTTTGGGGCAGGAACCACGGCAGGTTCTACTTGTTCTTGTTGTACCGGGTTCGGAAGAGGTATTCCTATAGCCTGAAAATAAGAACGCATACGAGCGTCTTGGGGTTCAGCTAGCCTCACTAGCCAATTTGGAATTGGCGCAGTGAATTGATTATCAGATACCATAGGGGTGTTCATCTTCAGCTCTCCAAACCTTTTCATCTGTAATCCATGTGTACCTGGTACAAAGATATTTGCATTTCTGCAAGCATTGATAGCATCATGGATAAAGATACAGAAAAACCTTTCGCAAGGGATGTAAAAACCCCTTGGCTTATCAACTTGAGCTTGAACCAGATCCCATAAAAGCTCAGCATAGTCAGGAGCCTCTACTCTTATGAAAGAGTAGAATACTTTCAGCATTGGCACAGTCAAGCTATCGGATCCACTCCTTGTCATCAGCAAGCATCTGTTGATGATTGAGAAGATCACATACCACCTTGAGTGCAGATATTTCTTCTGAAACTTAGCTGGTGGAATATTGGTAGCTCCAACATAACCAAGATCAAAGACAGAAGTCATCATTTGCTGAGTAGCAGGAAAAGCAGGAGCATTCTGAACAAGAGGAAGTCTGAAGACCCTCCTGAAATTAGCTTTAGTGAAACTCCTCCTCCCTTGAACTCCTCTTAGTTGAAATTCAAAACGAGCTTGTGTTCCCTCTGGATTTTTAGTAGTAGGTTGTGTAGCTTCTACAAACCTAATTGTTCTGTTAAGTAACTCCAGATCTGTTACAGCTACACTGGCAGTAGTATTGAGAGCATGCCACAGTGTGTGCCTCTCTAGAATTGCTGTCCAGTAGTTGCAGGGAATACTGGTTTCAGAGTTGATGAAGTGATTGTTCGCCATTTAGCTGTATAAATAAGAAATAGAAGACCACAAGATATTTAACAAAAAGCATATATCTCTATTCTTATTTGCCTTTGAAATCCTTTTTATAATTTTAAATTTTAAGATTTTTATGGTTTTTCAAAAATATAAAAGTCTTTTATTCTCAAATATGAACAAATAATTGACAATCATGACATTCATATGATACTCATCTTAGTACAAAATCATCATGCAAGGTCAATTATATAACACAAGGAATCAGAACAACACTTAGTCAATTTCAGCACAATTTCAAGCAGATTCGGTAGTTATGAAAACTTTAGATTCTATAACCAAATAAGCTTGAGTTTTCATATCAGAAAGATATAGAATAAACATGTTAAGTGTTTGAAGATAAAAATCAGAAAATTTCAAGGTACCAAATTTCAGACTCGGTATCAAGAAAGAAAACCAGATTCGGTATCTTCAACAATTAACAGAAAGTCACTCAAACATGCATATTCTATCACATATCATGTAATTTCACAACCATGATCAATTAACCATTCAATTACAAGCATATTAACATGTTAATTGTATGAACAAACTCGGTATCAGGATAAGAACACATTCGGTAGATACAGAATTCATCAAATAAGCAATTAAACATGTAATCAGACTCGGTCAAATGATAGATCAGTCAATTTAACTCAGATTAGACAAGATTTCATGTTGATTTTCCAAATCAATTGAGTTTAATCAAAGATTAATTGAAATCTACTCAGACTCGGTATAATCAACAAGATTCCAAAAATTAAAGGTCATAATCCAGTTATTTTTTATCTTTTCTGGTTGATAAAAACTTAATTATCTCAGATCTACAATTATATATCTTAAACATTGATTAAAATGAACAATTACCAAGAATTTGAAGAAACAGAATGACAGACTCGGTAGAATTAGGCAGATTCGGTATAATCAACAGACTCGGTAGGCAATTAATAACAGTAAGAGAGTAATGTTTGACTTTGACTTTCTTTTTATAGATACCGAAGGTAAAATACCGAATAGGCTTTACAGAATGGGCCTAATATACTGAATACAGTCCAATTTTTCAAAACTTTAACAATTTAACTCCAAATCTTGACAAATTAATTTTTCCTCTTGAAATCCATTTCAATCTTTTCATGAAAAACAATTCTGAGACAATTTTTTGAAAACTTTGAACTTACCGAATCTGTTCAGTTGGTTGTCAGACTCGGTAAAATGCTAAAAATAGCATTTATTCAGTAAAATTTAAATAAGATTTGTACTTAAAAGAACTTAGAATTTTTTACAAAGTACAAATCTTCAATGATACCAATTATTGACACGGGTTGCATACTGAGATGTATACAAGCCATTGTGAATTATTTCAGATAAAAACAAAGAAAGTTTGAATTCACTTTTGAAAAACAATATTTTTGAATAATTTTCTCATTTTCTCCCTTTTTCTCCCCCTCAAAATGTGATATACAAGAAAGTAAATCAGCATTTTGATTATGTTCTCAAGAAAATGAATTAACTCCCCCTTGAAATAGGATATCAATGAGTTACCTCCCCCTTGCGTAACCATTGAACAAATATACCTAGGAAGTTATCATTAATCTAAAGGCAGTCCCTTAAAAAAAATTATCCAAAGCACTGAAACTTAGTTGCTCTCCCTAGAAAGTATTACTCCCCCTAAATACAAGATCCCAAAAATAAGTCCCAACAGATCTAAGGAATATCAAGCACTATACTCTACCATACCAATCTCTTTGATCAAGAATTTTAGCCTAAGTTCATCTAAAGGTTTAGTGAACATGTCAGCTAATTGCACTTTAGTAGGCACATAGTATAACTCTACATCTCCTTTTCTCTACATGGTCCTTAATGAAATGATAACGAATATCTATGTGTTTAGTTTTAGAATGCTGAACCGGGTTACTTGTTATTGCAATAGCACTTTGTGAATCACAATAGATCGGGGTCTTAGAAATCTTAAAGCCATAGTCCAAGAGTTGAGTTTGCATTCACAAAACTTGTGAACAACAGTGAGCTGCAACAATGTACTCAGACTCAGCTGTTGATAAAGACACACAGTTCTGCTTTTTGGTTGACAAACCAACTAGCCTATTCCCCAACATCTGAATTGATCCAGATGTGCTTTTTCTATCAACATGGCAACCACCATGATCCGCATCAGTATAAGCAGTGAGATTGAAATCGGATCCATGATGTAGTGACCCGAACTTTTCCATGTTTATATATATATTTAATGAAATTGTTATTTACATGATTAAGTGTTTCCAACATGTTAAGCAATCAAACTTGTTAAGACTTGATTAATTGAAATAGGTTTCATATAGACAATTGACCACCCAACTTGACCGGTGATTCACGAACGTTAAAACTTGTAAAAACTATACGATGACATATATATGGTTATATATATAGTTAACATGATTTTATTATAAGTATGTATCTCATTAGGTATTTTAACAATGAGTTATATACATAAAAATGAGACTATTAATTTAAGAAACTCGAAAACGATATATATAACGATTATCGTTATAACAACGTCTTACTAGGTACATATGAATCATATTAAGATATTGATACACTTGGTTAATTATGTTAAATGATAAGTAAATATATTATTAAGTGTATTAACAATGAAATACATATGTAAAAATAAGACTACTAACTTAATAATTTCGAAACGAGACATATATGTAACGATTATCGTTGTAACGACATTTAACTGTATATATATCATACTAAGATATATTATATATCATAATATCATGATAATATAATAATTTAACATCTCATTTGTTATAATAAACAATGGGTTAACAACATTCAACAAGATCGTTAACCTAAAGGTTTCAAAACAACATTTACATGTAACGACTAACGATGACTTAACGACTCAGTTAAAATGTATATACATGTAGTGTTTTAATATGTATTCATACACTTTTGAAAGACTTCAAGACACTTATCAAAATACTTCTACTTAACAAAAATGCTTACAATTACATCCTCATTCAGTTTCATCAACAATTCTATTCGTATGCACCCGTATTCGTACTCGTACAATACACAGCTTTTAGATGTATGTACTATTGGTATATATACTCCAATGATCAGCTCTTAGTAGCCCATGTGAGTCACCTAACACATATGGGAACCATCATTTGGAAACTAGCATGAAATATCTCATAAAATTACAAAAATATGAGTAATCATTCATGACTTATTTACATGAAAACAAAATTACATATCCTTTATATCTAATCCATACACCAACGACCAAAAACACCTACAGACACTTTAATTCTTCAATTTTCTTCATCTAATTGATCTCTCTCAAGTTCTATCTTCAAGTTCTAAGTGTTCTTCATAAATTCCAAAAGTTCTAGTTTCATAAAATCAAGAATACTTCCAAGATTGCAAGTTTACTTCCAAAATTTCTAAATCCATTCCAAGTAATCATCCAAGATCAAGAAACCTTTGTTACTTACAGTAGGTTATCTTTCTAATATAAGGTAATAATCATATTTAAACTTTAAATCAATTTCTATAACTATAACAATCTTATTTCGAGTGGAAATCTTACTTGAAATTGTTTTCGTGTCATGATTCTGTTTCAAGAACTTTCAAGCCATCCAAGGATCCTTTGAAGCTAGATCTATTTTTCACATTTCCATTAGGTTTATCCAAGGAACTTGAGGTAGTAATGATATTCATAACATCATTCGATTCATACATATAAAGCTATCTTATTCGAAGTTTAAACTTGTAATCACTAGAACATAGTTTAGTTAATTCTAAACTTGTTCGCAAATAAAAGTTAATCCTTCTAACTTGACTTTTAAAATCAACTAAACACATGTTCTATATCTATATGATATGCTAACTTAATGAGTTAAAACCTGGAAACACGAAAAATACCGTAAAATCGGATTTACACCGTCGTAGTAACACCGCGGGCTGTTTTGGGTTAGTTAATTAAAAACTATGATAAACATTGATTTAAAAGTTGTTATTCTGGGAAAATGATTTTTATTATGAACATGAAACTATATCCAAAAATTATGGTTAAACTCAAAGTGGAAGTATGTTTTCTAAAATGGTCATCTAGACGTCGTTCTTTCGACTGAAATGACTACCTTTACAAAAATGACTTGTAACTTATTTTTCCGACTATAAACCTATACTTTTTCTTATTAGATTCATAAAATAGAGTTCAATATGAAACCATATCAATTTTGATTCACTCAAAACGGATTTAAAATGAAGAAGTTATGGGTAAAACAAGATTGGATAATTTTTCTCATTTTAGCTACGTGAAAATTGGTAACAAATCTATTTCAACCATAACTTAATCAACTTGTATTGTATATTATGTAATCTTGAGATACCATAGACACGTATACAATGTTTCGACCTATCATGTTGACACATCTATATATATTTCGGAACAACCATAGACACTCTATATGTGAATGTTGGAGTTAGCTATACAGGGTTGAGGTTGATTCCAAAATATATATAGTTTGAGTTGTGATCAATACTGAGATACGTATACAATGGGTCGTGGATTGATTCAAGATAATATTTATCGATTTATTTCTGTACATCTAACTGTGGACAACTAGTTGTAGGTTACTAACGAGGACAGCTGACTTAATAAACTTAAAACATCAAAATATATTAAAAGTGTTGTAAATATATTTTGAACATACTTTGATATATATGTATATATTGTTATAGGTTCGTGAATCAACCAGTGGCCAAGTCTTACTTCCCGACGAAGTAAAAATCTGTGAAAGTGAGTTATAGTCCCACTTTTAAAATCTAATATTTTTGGGATGAGAATACATGCAGGTTTTATAAATGATTTACAAAATAGACACAAGTACGTGAAACTACATTCTATGGTTGAATTATCGAAATCGAATATGCCAATTTTTATTAAAGTCTGGTAATCTAAGAATTAGGGAACAGACACCCTAATTGACGCGAATCCTAAAGATATATCTATTGGGCCTAACAAACCCCATCCAAAGTACCGGATGCTTTAGTACTTCGAAATTTATATCATGTCCGAAGGAGGATCCCGAAATGATGGGGATATTCTTATATATGCATCTTGTTAATGTCGGTTACCAGGTGTTCACCATATGAATGATTTTTATCTCTATGTATGGGATGTGTATTGAAATATGAAATCTTGTGGTCTATTGTTACGATTTGATATATATAGGTTAAACCTATAACTCACCAACATTTTTGTTGACGTTTAAAGCATGTTTATTCTCAGGTGAATACTAAGAGCTTCCGCTGTTGCATACTAAAATAAGGACAAGATTTGGAGTCCATGTTTGTATGATATTGTGTAAAAACTGCATTCAAGAAACTGATTTCGATGTAACATATTTGTATTGTAAACCATTATGTAATGGTCGTGTGTAAACAGAATATTTTAGATTATCATTATTTGATAATCTACGTAAAGCTTTTTAAACCTTTATTTATGAAATAAAGGTTATGGTTTGTTTTAAAAATGAATGCAGTCTTTGAAAAACGTCTCATATAGAGGTCAAAACCTCGCTACAAAATCAATTAATATGGAACGTTTTTAATCAATAAGAACGGGACATTTCAGTTGGTATCCGATCGTTGGTCTTAGAGAACCAGAAAATTTGCATTAGTGTGTCTTATCGAGTTTGTTAGGATGCATTAGTGAGTCTGGACTTCGACCGTGTTTTCTTTAAAAATGATTGCTTAACATTTTTGTTGGAAACTATATATTATTAACATGTATATATTATGTGATATATTAATCTCTTAAAATGTTTGATATTGTGTGATAGATGTATACCTCTAGCACAAATCCCATTGACTCACCTAATAATAACGAAGAGTCGAATATATATTGGACTGATTCACAAGTTCCCGAAGAAGAACCGGAAGAAGAATCAGAACTGGAAGAAGAATCAGAACCGGAAGAGGTGGAACCGGAGGAGGAAATAGAACCGGTGGGGGAAATAATAAAATGGTTAAGTAAAAGAAAATCCTCAACCAACCGACCAAGGTTAATTATGGTCAATGGTGTTTCCGCCAAGGAAGCAAAATATTGGGAGGATTACCAATTCTCCGATGAATCAGATTCCGACGAGAATTCCGATGATGTTATAGAAATTACTCCAACTGAATTTAAAAAGGCAAAATAAAATAATAAGGGAAAGGTCATAAAAAAAGAGAAATCTAATTCCAACCCCGATGAACTTTATATGTATCGTCAACCCCCGAAGCCCTTAAGTTGTAACAATGACCCGGGAACCTCTAAACCACCAGGTTTTTCTAAACCGTTGTGGAAAACGACAGCTCGTATTAGGGGAACATCATATATCCCTAGAAACTTGGCAAAACGAACCAAAACCGAAGAAGAAGAAGAAGAAGAAGAAGAAGAAGAAGAAGCGAGCGAGTCGGAATAAGATAGTTGTATTCGTGTGGTGTAATATATGTAATATAGTGTGCTTATGCTTTATGATATATGTAAAAATTGCTTGTATTAATAAGTTTTTTTTTATGAATCTAAATCTTGTCTATTTTACAGTATAAAAACACAAAATGGATAGACAACCCAATATTTTAAGAGACCTACCCGGAGACATGATTGATGAAATCTTGTCTAGAGTCGGTCAGAATTCTTCGGCACAACTATTTAAGGCAAAATCATTTTGTAAGACATTCGAAGAACGTTCCAAGAATGTCTTGGTTTATAAGAGACTTTCGTTTGAAAGATGGGGGATATCACATTGGGAAATCCATAAGTTACGATGTGTTTACTTTGACGCATATATTGCGGGGAACCCAAATGCTATTTTATGCAATGGGTTAAGAAATTATTTTGACTCAATGTGTCCGAATATTGGACTTCGTGATTTAGAAAAAGCGGCTAACATGCAACATAAAGAAGCATGTTATGCATACGGGTTAGTAATGTTCGCTTCTCACCAAAGTGAGAACAAGAACATCGGCCTACAACTATTAAACAAAACGTTCCCACAAGTGACGGAGTCGGTAATTGGGGTAAGAAATGAGGTTTTTAGGTTATTACGAGACTGTTGGTCATTACGTAACCCTCGTCCCTTTGATGACGTTACAACACGCTGTCTTATCAACGGCCATAACGGTTATGTTCCACAAGACCAAGGATAGGAAGTAGTCCTAGTAAAACCAGAATGCATGACTTGTTTCTGGACGTATGAATTACATGTCTTTATTGCCTTTGCTGAACGACTTGTTTACTAGCTAGAATTATCTTCACAACTATCTTGTATCAAAGTTATTGTGTGCTATATTTCATGCTTTATGTAAAATAAGCGGTATTGTAAGTTTGTAAAATATTGTATAAAAGTTTGAACGCGAAATATTATTATAATCATTTTTTCATATAGAATTGTAATAGTTGAATTGTATATTAGCTACTAAGTATGAACTTAACGGGTAGATACTACCCGAATTTAAACTTATAAAATGCTAATATGAAGAAAAAGCTTTTATAAATGAGTTCATATTATGCTACGAAATACTATTAACTACTCTTAATATTCTGTATGATTAACTTGTTCCATTTGACTATTTTGAAGGAAATGGCACCGACTACTCGACACACCGTGAATATGAATGAAGAGGAATTCCGTACTTTTCTAGCTTCAAACATAGCCGCAGTACAGGCTGCGCTACATACCAACAATAACCTTGGATCTAGCAGTACAGGAAATCGTGTAGGATGCACCTACAAAGAATTCACTGCCTACAAACCTTTGGAATTTGATGGAACCGAAGGACCGATCGGATTGAAATGGTGGATCGAGAAGGTCGAATTGGTGTTTGCCATAAGTAAGTGTACTGAAGATGACAAAGTGAAGTACGCTACGCATACCTTCACAAGTTCTGCGTTAACATGGTGGAATACCTATCTAGATCAAGTGGGACAAGATGATGCGTACGCACTACCGTGGTCAGCATTCAAGCACTTGATGAACGAGAAGTACCGTCCTAGAACCGAGGTCAATAAGCTCAAGACAGAACTTAGAGGGTTACGTTCCCAAGGATTAGATATTACCACGTACGAAAGACGATTCACATAATTGTGCCTATTGTGTCCGGGAGCGTTCAAAGATGAGGAAGAGAAGATCGACGCGTTTGTGAAAGGATTACCGGAAAGAATCCAAGAAGATATAAGTTCACACGAGCCCGCCTCCATACAACAGGCATGTAGAATGGCTCACAAACTAGTGAACCAGATTGAGGAAAGAATTAAATAACAGACGGCTGAAGAGGCCAATGTGAAGCAACTTAAAAGAAAGTGTGAGGAAAACGGTGATAAGAATCACCAATACAACAACAACAGCAATTACAATAATAATCGCAACAATTATCCCAACAATCACAACATCAATCGCAACTACAACAAACGGCCCAACAACAACAACAACAACAACAACAACAGCAACTACAACAATCATTCCAACAACAATAACAACCGCAACAACAACAACAATCAGAAGCAGCTATGCCAAAGGTGTGAAAAGTATCACTCGGGGTTCTGCACCAAATTTTGCAAAAAGTGTAAAAGAAATGGTCATAGCGCGGCGAAGTGTGAGGTCTACGGACCAGGGGTTAACAGAACGAAAGGAACAAATGGTGTCGGAACGAGTAATGGCGGAGCAAGTAGTGTCGGAGCAAGTTATGCCAATGTAGTTTGTTATAAATGTGGAAAACCGGGCTACATTATTAGAAATTGCCCGAACCAGGAGAACACGAATGGACAAGGCCGCGGAAGAGTTTTCAATATTAATGCTGCAGAGGCACAGGAAGACCCGGAGCTTGTTACGGTTACGTTTCTTATTGACAATAAATCTGCTTACGTTTTATTTGATTCGGGTGCGGATAGAAGCTATATGAGTAGAGATTTTTGTGCTAAATTAAGTTGTCCATTGACGCCATTGGATAGTAAATTTTTACTCGAATTAGCAAACGGTAAATTAATTTCAGCAGATAATATATGCCGGAATCGAGAAATTAAACTGGGTAGCGAAATATTTAAGATTGATTTGATACCAGTAGAGTTAGGGAGTTTTGATGTAATAGTTAGCATGGACTGGCTGAAGAAGGTGAAAGCAGAGATCGTATGTTATAAAAATGCAATTCGCATTGTACGAGAAGAACGAGAACCCTTAATGGTGTACGGAGAAAAGGGCAACATGAAGCTACATCTTATTAGTAATTTGAAGGCACAAAAACTAATAAGAAAAGGTTGCTATGCTGTTCTAGCACACGTCGAGAAAGTACAAACTGAAGAAAAGAGCATCAATGATGTTCCCGTCGCAAAAGAATTTCCCGATGTATTTCCGAAAGAATTACCGGGACTACCTCCACATCGATCTGTTGAATTTCAAATAGATCTTGTACTAGGAGCTGCACCAATAGCTCGTGCTCCTTATAGACTCGCACCCAGCGAGATGAAAGAACTGCAAGGCCAACTGCAAGAACTATTAGAACGTGGTTTCATTCGACCAAGCACATCACCATGGGGAGCTCCTGTTTTGTTTGTCAAGAAGAAGGATGGTACATTTAGGTTGTGTATTGACTACAGAGAGTTGAACAAACTTACCATCAAAAACTGTTATCCACTGCCGAGAATTGACGACTTATTTGATCAACTACAAGGCTCGTCGGTTTATTCGAAGATCGATTTACGTTCTGGATATCATCAAATGCGAGTAAAGGATGATGTTTTTCCAAAAACTGCTTTTAGGACGCGTTATGGTCATTACGAGTTTATGGTTATGCCGTTTGGATTGACTAACGCACCAGCTGTGTTCATGGACCTTATGAACCGAGTGTGTGGGCCATATCTTGACAAGTTTGTCATTGTTTTCATCGATGACATACTTATTTACTCAAAGAATGATCAAGAGCAAGAAGAACATTTGAGAAAAGTGCTAGAAGTATTGAGGAAAGAAAAACTGTACGCTAAGTTTTCAAAGTGTGCATTTTGGTTGGAAGAAGTTCAATTCCTCGGTCACATAATGAACAAAGAAGGTATCCAAGTGGACCCGGCAAAGATCGAAACCGTTGAAAAGTGGGAAACCCCAAAAACTCTGAAGCATATACGTCAATTTTTAGGATTGGCTGGTTACTACAGAAGATTCATCTAAGATTTCTCCAAAATAGCAAAACCCTTGACTGCATTAACGCATAAAGGGAAGAAATTTGAATGGAAGGATGAAAAAGAGAAGGCGTTTCTATTATTGAAGAAAAAGCTAACTATGGTACCTATATTGTCATTGCCTGAAGGGAATGATGATTTTGTGATTTATCGTGACGCATCAAAGCAAGGTCTCGGTTGTGTATTAATGCAACGGACGAAGGTGATTGCTTATGCGTCTAGACAATTGAAGATTCACGAGCAAAATTATACGACGCATGATTTGGAATTAGGCGTGGTTGTTTTTGCATTAAAGACTTGGAGGCACTACTTATATGGGGTCAAAAGTATAATATATACCGACCACAAAAGTCTTCAACACATATTTAATCAGAAACAACTGAATATGAGGCAGCGTAGGTGGATTGAATTGTTGAATGATTACGACTTTGAGATTCGTTACCACCCGGGAAAGGCAAATGTGGTAGCCGACGCCTTGAGCAGAAAGGACAGAGAACCCATTCGAGTAAAATCTATGAATATAATGATTCACACTAACCTTACTACTCAAATAAAGGAATGCGCAACAAGGAGTTTTAAAAGAGGGAAATTTAAAGGATGAAATACCCAAAGGATCGGAGAAGCATCTTAATATTTAGGAAGACGGAACCCGGTATAGGGCTGAAAGAATTTGGGTACCAAAATTTGGAGATATGAGAGAAATGGTACTTAGAGAAGCTCATAAAACCAGATACTCAATACATCCTGGAACGGGGAAGATGTACAAGGATCTTAAGAAACATTTTTGGTGGCCAGGTATGAAAGCCGATATTGCTAAATATGTAGGAGAATGTTTGACGTGTTCTAAGGTCAAAGCTGAACATCAGAAACCATCAGGTCTACTACAACAACCTGAAATCCCGGAATGGAAATGGGAAAACATTACCATGGCTTTCATTACTAAATTGCCAAGGACTGCAAGTGGTTATGATACTATTTTAGTAATAGTTGATCGTCTCACCAAGTCAGCACACTTCCTGCCAATAAGAGAAGATGACAAGATGGAGAAGTTAGCACGAATGTATTTGAAGGAAGTCGTCTCCAGACATGGAATACCAATCTCTATTATCTCTGATAGGGATGGCAGATTTATTTCAAGATTCTGGCAGACATTACAGCAAGCATTGGGAACTCGTCTAGACATGAGTACTGCCTATCATCCACAAACTGATGGGCAGAGCGAAAGGACGATACAAACGCTTGAAGACATGCTACGAGCTTGTGTTATTGATTTCGGAAACAGTTGGTATCGACATCTACCGTTAGCAGAATTTTCCTACAACAACAGCTACCATTCAAGCATTGAGATGGCGCCGTTAGAAGCCCTTTATGGTAGAAAGTGCAGGTCTCCGATTTGTTGGAGTGAAGTGGGGGATAGACAGATTACGGGTCCGGAGATAATACAAGAAACTACCGAGAAAATCATCCAAATTCAAAAAAGATTGAAAACCGCCCAGAGTCGACAAAAGAGCTACACGGACAGTAAAAGAAAAGATATAGAGTTTGAAATTGGAGAAATGGTCATGCTTAAGGTTTCACCTTGGAAAGGCGTTTTTCGATTTGGTAAACGGGGGAAACTAAATCCAAGGTACATTGGACCATTCAAGATTATAGATCGTGTCGGAACAGTAGCTTACCAACTGGAGCTACCTCAACAACTCGCGGCTGTACATAACACTTTTCACGTCTCAAATTTGAAGAATTGTTTTGCAAAAGAAGATCTCACTATTCCGTTGGACGAAATCCAAATCAATGAAAAACTTCAATTCATTAAAGAAGCCGTCAAAATAATGGATCGTGAGGTTAAGAGACTTAAACAAAACAAGATACCGATTGTTAAGGTTCAATGGAATGCTCGTAGAGGACCCGAGTTCACCTGGGAGCGTGAAGATCAGATGAAGAAGAAATACCCGCATTTATTTCCAGAAGATACGTCAACACCTCCAACTGCTTAAAATTTCGGGACGAAATTTATTTAACGGGTAGGTACTGTAGTGACCCGAACTTTTCCATGTTTATATATATATTAAATGAAATTGTTATTTACATGATTAAGTGTTTCCAACATTTTAAGCAATCAAACTTGTTAAGACTTGATTAATTGAAATAGGTTTCATATAGACAATTGACCACCCAATTTGACCGGTGATTCACGAACGTTAAAACTTGTAAAAACTATACAATGACATATATATGGTTATATATAGTTAACATGATTTTATTATAAGTATGTATCTCATTAGGTATTTTAACAATGAGTTATATACATAAAAATGAGACTATTAATTTAAGAAACTCGAAAACGATATATATAACGATTATCGTTATAACAACGTCTTACTAGGTACATATGAATCATATTAAGATATTGATACACTTGGTTAATTATGTTAAATGATAAGTAAATATATTATTAAGTGTATTAACAATGAAATACATATGTAAAAATAAGACTACTAACTTAATGATTTCGAAACGAGACATATATGTAACGATTATCGTTGTAACGACATTTAACTGTATATATATCATACTAAGATATATTATATATCATAATATCATGATAATATAACAATTTAACATCTCATTTGTAATAATAAACAATGGGTTAACAACATTCAACAAGATCGTTAACCTAAAGGTTTCAAAACAACATTTACATGTAACGACTAACGATGACTTAACGACTCAGTTAAAATGTATATACATGTAGTGTTTTAATATGTATGCATACACTTTTGCAAAACTTCAAGACACTTATCAAAATACTTCTACTTAATAAAAATGCTTACAATTACATCCTCGTTCAGTTTCATCAACAATTCTACTCGTATGCACCCGTATTCGTACTCGTACAATACACAGCTTTTAGATGTATGTACTATTGGTATATATACTCCAATGATCAGCTCTTAGCAGCCCGTGTGAGTCACCTAACACATGTGGGAACCATCATTTGGCAACTAGCATGAAATATCTCATAAAATTACAAAAATATGAGTAATCATTCATGACTTATTTACATGAAAACAAAATTACATATCCTTTATATCTAATCCATACACCAACGACCAAAAACACCTACAAACACTTTCATTCTTCAATTTTATTCATCTAATTGATCTCTCTCAAGTTCTAAGTGTTCTTCATAAATTCCAAAAGTTCTAGTTTCATAAAATCAAGAATGCTTCCAAGATTGCAAGTTTACTTACAAGTTTTCTAAATCCATTCCAAGTAATCATCCAAGCTCAAGAAACCTTTGTTACTTACAGTAGGTTATCTTTCTAATATAAGGTAATAATCATATTCAAACTTTAATTCAATTTCTATAATTATAACAATCTTATTTCGAGTGGAAATCTTACTTGAAATTGTTTTCGTGTCATGATTCTGCTTCAAGAACTTTCAAGCCATCAAAGGATCCTTTGAAGCTAGATATATTTTTCTCATTTCCAGTAGGTTTATCCAAGGAACTTGAGGTAGTAATGATGTTCATAACATCATTCGATTCATACATATAAAGCTATCTTATTCGAAGGTTTAAACTTGTAATCACTAGAACATAGTTTAGTTAATTCTAAACTTGTTCGCAAATAAAAGTTAATCCTTCTAACTTGACTTTTAAAATCAACTAAACACATGTTCTATATCTATATGATATGCTAACTTAATAATTTAAAACCTGGAAACACGAAAAACACCGTAAAATCGGATTTACGCCGTCGTAGTAACACCGCGGGCTGTTTTGGGTTAGTTAATTAAAAACTATGATAAACTTTGATTTAAAAGTTGTTATTCTGAGAAAATGATTTTTATTATGAACATGAAACTATATCCAAAAATTATGGTTAAACGCAAAGTGGAAGTATGTTTTCTAAAATGGTCATCTAGACGTCGTTCTTTCGACTGAAATGACTACCTTTACAAAAATGAATTGTAACATATTTTTCCTACAATAAACCTATACTTTTTCTGTTTAGATTCATAAAATAGAGTTCAATATGAAACCATATCAATTTGATTCACTCAAAACGGATTTAAAATGAAGAAGTTATGGGTAAAACAAGATTGGATAATTTTTCTCATTTTAGCTACGTGAAAATTGGTTACAAATCTATTTCAACCATAAATTAATCAACTTGTATTCTATATTATGTAATCTTGAGATACCATAGACACGTATACAATGTTTCGACCTATCATGTCGACACATCTATATATATTTCGGAACAACCATAGACACTCTATATGTGAATGTTGGAGTTAGCTATACAGGGTTGAGGTTGATTCCAAAATATATATAGTTTGAGTTGTGATAAATACTGAGATATGTATACACTGGGCCATGGATTGATTCAAGATAATATTTATCGATTTATTTCTGTACATCTAACTGTGGACAACTAGTTGTAGGTTACTAACGAGGACAGCTGACTTAATAAACTTAAAACATCAAAATATATTAAAAGTGTTGTAAATATATTTTGAACATACTTTGATATATATGTATATATTGTTATAGGTTCGTGAATCAACCAGTGGCCAAGTCTTACTTCCCGACGAAGTAAAAATCTGTGAAAGTGAGTTATAGTCCCACTTTTAAAATCTAATATTTTTGGGATGAGAATACATGCAGGTTTTATAAATGATTTACAAAATAGACACAAGTACATGAAACTACATTCTATGGTTGAATTATCGAAATCGAATATGCCCCTTTTTATTAAAGTCTGGTAATCTAGGAATTAGGGAACAGACACCCTAATTGACGCGAATCCTAAAGATAGATCTATTGGGCCTAACAAACCCCATCCAAAGTATCGGATGCTTTAGTACTTCGAAATTTATATCATGTCCGAAGGAGGATACCGGAATGATGGGGATATTCTTATATATGCATCTTGTTAATGTCAGTTACCAGGTGTTCACCATATGAATGATTTTTATCTCTATGTATGGGATGTGTATTGAAATATGAAATCTTGTGGTCTATTGTTACGATTTGATATATATAGGTTAAACCTATAACTCACCAACATTTTTGTTGACGTTTAAAGCATGTTTATTCTCAGGTGAATACTAAGAGCTTCCGCTGTTGCATACTAAAATAAGGAAAAGATTTGGAGTCTATGTTTGTATGGTATTGTGTAAAAACTGCATTCAAGAAACTGATTTCGATGTAACATATTTGTATTGTAAACCATTATGTAATGGTCGTGTGTAAACAGGATATTTTAGATTATCATTATTTGATAATCTACGTAAAGATTTTTAAACCTTTATTTATGAAATAAAGGTTATGGTTTGTTTTAAAAATGAATGCAGTCTTTGAAAAACGTCTCATATAGAGGTCAAAACCTCGCAACGAAATCAATTAATATGGAACGTTTTTAATCAATAAGAACGGGAAATTTCACATGAGGATACCAGATCCCAAGGTTAGGTGTACCTTTAAGGTATTGAAAAATCCTAACAACTGCTTTGGAGTGAGATTTCTTAGGGTTGGACTGAAAGCGGGCACAGACAGTTACGGCATGTGTAATGTATGGTCGACTTACAGTCAGATACATTAAAGAACCAACCATGCTTCGATAAAGCATAATATCAAAGGGTTCCCCATTAGTATCAGCATCCAGTAAAGTCCTCATTGGGGTTGTCATTGGTTTTAAAGCAGTCATTTTAAAACGTTTTAGCATATCATTGATATACTTTGTTTGACTGATAAAAATCCCATTTGGTAATTGTTTTACTTGTAACCCTAAGAAGAAAGTTAACCGGTCAAGCATGCTCATTTCGAATTTGCTGGCCATAAGGTCACCAAATTCTTTGCATAAGGCTGGGGACGTGGAACCAAAAATAATATCATCAACGTAAATTTGAACAAAGAGAATGTGACCGTGGTTTTTACGAATGAATAGCGTTGTATCAATCATTCCACGAGAGAAGCCATTGTCCAGCAAATACTTTGTTAAGGTCTCGTACAATGCACGCGGTGCTTGCTTCAGACCGTATAAAGCTTTCTCCAAGTAGTAAACATGGTTTGGATGAATGGGATCGACAAAGCCTTCTGGTTGATCAACATAGACTTCCTCTTGAAGATAACCATTCAGAAAAGCAGTTTTGACATCCATTTGAAACACCGTGAACTTCAAATGAGAAGCAAATGCAAGGAAAAGACGAATTGCCTCAATCCTAGTAACTGGAGCAAACGTTTCATCATAATCAATGCCTTCTTGTTGTCGATAACCTTTGGCCACAAGACGTGCCTTATTTCGAACCACAATTCCATCAGAATCCTTCTTGTTCTTGAAAATCCACTTTACCCCTATTGGTCGTTGACCCGTTGGTCTTGGAACTAATCGCCATACTTTCAATCGTTCAAATTGATTGATCTCGTCTTGCATTGCAACTACCCAGTATGGATCTAGTAAAGCTTGAGCAACCGTTGTTGGTTCAATCTTACTAAGAAAGGCTGTGAATAGACACATATTCTGAGTAGCCCTTTGAGTTGAAACTGGAGCAGATGCGTCACCAATAATAAGATCTATTGGATGACTTTTAGTCCATCGGGTGTGGGGAAGAGGTTGTACATCAGTGGTATCCATTGAAACATCAACCGTTGTTGACGTTGAGCCTTGATCCGCTTGATCTGATGTAACAATATCTAATGGATTCAATAGAGTATCTAGAGAAACAGATGGAGTTGTATCAACTGATGAATCTTGATCTTGTTCAAGATTATCAGTAACAGGAGGTGGTAGGGAGGATGAAGAAGCAACAGGTGAATCAGTTGGTGTTGAATCTTTATCAAAAAGACTTTGAAGAGTCTCCACAGTAGTTGACTGTTATGGTGTAACCGGTACGGCTTGAACATTTGAATCCCGTTGAGGAGTATAAAGACTATCAAACAAGATATCCAGTTCCTCTGATGTAACCGTAGGAACACCCTTCTTCGAGAAAATTGAGTTTTGCGCGGAAGAAGTAGTACCCAGGTTAGGATCGGGTTTGGTGTTGAATCTTCATCAAAAAGACTTTGAAGAGTCTCCACAGTAGTTGACTGTTATGGTGTAACCGGTACGGCTTGAACATTTGAATCCCGTTGAGGAGTATAAAGACTATCAAACAAGATATCCAGTTCCTCTGATGTAACCGTAGGAACACCCTTCTTCGAGAAAATTGAGTTTTGCGCGGAAGAAGTAGTAGCCAGGTTAGGATCGGGTTTTGAACTGAGTTGTTCAAAAGTCATTCCCGAAAATTCATCGAACTTGACGTTAATGCTCTCTTTAATCATCTTTGTCCGCTTATGATAAACACGATAAGCAACTTTATTCGAGGAATAACCAAGAAATATGGCCTGATCGCCATGAGGATCAAACTTTCCGAGGCTGTCAAAATCATTAAGCACATAGCATATACAACCAAAAACACGGAAATATTTGACATTCGGGCGTCTACCATATAATAACTCATATGGAGTTTTATCAAAACGTTTGTTTACAATACAACGATTTTGGGTATAGCATGTAGTTGAAATGGCCTCCCCCCACATTTTTGGAGGTAATTTGGAGTAGGCAAGCATTGTTCGTGCTGCTTCGCACAACGTACGATTACGTCGTTCGACTACTCCATTTTGTTGGGGGGTTCGAGCAGCAGAGAACTAATGTTCAATGCCTTGGCCTTTCAAATAACTATCAAGCGGGTCATTCTTAAATTCCGTCCCATTATCAATTCTGATGCTCTTAACATGTTTGTTAAAAGAGCGTTGAATCTTTTTAATGAATTCAATGATAATGGCGGGGGTTTCTGACTTAGTTCGCAAAAGAAAAATCCATGTAAACCGGGTATAGTCATCAACAATGACAAGCACATGTTTCTTGCCACCGAGGCTAGAAATACGCATGGGACCACGTAAGTCCATATGCAATAATTGCAAAGATGATGAAGTACTAGGGTTTTGCTTAAGCGGATGATTGGTCCGTTTCAGCTTACCCATCGTACATGATGGACACATATGATGCTTATCGTATTGAAAGGTTGGAATACCATCAACTAAATCTTTAGAGACTAGTCGATTGATACCCTTGTAATTCAGGTGTGACATCCGATGATGTCATAACCATGAATTTTCTTTGGTAGAACGAGTGGCCAAACACATGGTTGCATGTGATAGTGAATCATTGAGGTCAATAGTATATAGTGAAGCACAACGTTTACCAACAAGAAGATCATTCCCTTCGGTGGATTGCACCGAGCATTGTCGACGTTCAAACAAAACTTTGAGATCTCCATCGCAGAATTGGCTCACACTAAATAAACTGCACCCCAAACCCTCAACATATGAAACCCGTTTTGATTGTTATGCCATTTTGCACAAAATCTCCGTAACCCGTTATTGCTGCAATCTCATCATTTCCGAATGTAACCGTTCCTAGGAATTTGTCAATGAAGTTGACAAGTAAGGATTTATCGCCCGTCATGTGTTGAGAACAACCAGAATCGATATACCAAACACAGACGTTGAAACCCTGTAAATGTGAATTTCCTAGAGTTTAGGTACCCAAAGTTTTTTGGGTCCTTTTCTGTTAGTACCAGCAATAAACTTTGGATTAACAACAAACTTTGGATCAATGATGAAATAATCACGTAAAGCATCATGCAGTTTAGACAATAAAGCATCATTTAAAACCACATTACATGAAGCATCATACGCAATATCAATCTTTACATCGTTATCAGAAGTCTTAACACACAATTTATTCCAGGTAGATGTTTTGTTCACAGACAAAAATTGAAAAACATGAGATGATTTCCTAGGCCGACTAGCAGATTGCTTTGGTTTGGTTGCTACTTTCTTAGTCGTAGACTTAGGAACCCATACAGATTTGTAATTCAAGTTTGGATTATGACATGTGACACGAAAAATACCTTTGTTAGTTAGACGTCCAAACTTTTGAGTTGACACATGAGATGACTGATTTTGCAGAATTTCCAATTTGATTGTACGTTCTTTTGCATCATACTCACTTAAATCAGGTTTAGAACTTGTGTGTGTTGTGGACTTAACTAATTTCTTTAAAAGACTCGCTTTTGAAGTTTTTGTCATAGAAATCATAGGAATCTTTTCAGTTAACACAGAACCATTTGGAGAATGAACCTTTTTAACAATATACTGAGTTGTAGAAACAACTTTCGAACCATGATTGCCAAATTGAGAACGTAGAGGATTTTTAAGAATAGTAATGGGTTTTACATCCTTAGATGTTGTTATTCCCTTCCCCTTCTTAGTAATCCCACCAGTACATTCAAGCACATTGGTTGCAACATTAGACGTTTGCTTAAGTGTGTTAGCCTGTTTCATTTGATTTATCTTTTGTTTTAAGCTTTTAATCTCAAGACATAATTCTTCAGCAGAAACTATCACTTCACCCTCCTTAAAAGCATAAATACATTCTATCTTAAGCAGTGAAGGCAATTTATCACACAAAGTAAGCATTTGTTCTAATGATTGGCACTTAAGTTGCAAGTCAATATTCTCCTGTTCAAGTTGAGCTACTATACGATTCAAATTACGTACAGCAGGCAAATGCAAATAATAATCATGCAAAGGATCAAGTTGACTTTCAAAATCTATCAAAGGTTCAATGTTCGGTTCATCCTGAGGTTCTACTTTTTCATCTAAAGAATTTTGACCTAGAGGATCTGTCTCAAAGAAGACAGTTAGTTCATGTGCTAGGTCTTTACGAAAAACATCATCTGGACATGCAGGTAAAGTTGGTAGAATTGGTTTCACATCAAAAATTGGTTCATCAAACACCTCATCTATTGCAGTAATGCTACAACTAGGTTTGTTAAACACTTCATTCTCAAGCATTAAAATGTATTTCTCTAGCATGAGTGTTCGGATATAAACCAGTCTACGCTTAGGCACATAATTTTCACGTTGCATGTTCTTTTCAGTTTCAACAAGATTTTTCAAGAAATCAGTATTCGATTTACCTATCTTAGCATTGATTTTTTCATACATTAAGCTAATTTGATGGTATTTCCTAGATTTACGATTTACAATAATATCATCAAAATCAGCATCAGAAGCATGTACAAAATGCGATGGTAAACCGGCTTGAAAATAATCAGAATGATATAATCCTGGAATCTTTTTGGAAGCATCTTCCAAAATTTTCGGATCTTCATAACCCAACCCCCACTTTTCACCATGAATCATTTTTGGTCTATTCATGAAAATCGTTTGTTTTGAAAGTTCCATATCCATGATAGCTTTGGATTGCTCTGTTCGATAGAGTTTTTCCTCATATCGAGCAAGTTGTGCTTTCATTTGAAAAGATTCTTTTGACAATAAAGAAATTTCAGTGTTCTTTTCAATTATGGTGTTTTCCAATTGAACGATTTTCTTGTTTAGTTTTGAAAGTGTGGGTTTATGTTAGTTTTTCAAATCAGAAAGATCTTTTTCTAAAAATTGAACTTTTTCTGCAAGTCGTTCCGATTTTAAACGGTAATCAGTTCTTTCAACTTTAATTGGATGAATTATCTTTTTCAGATCTTCCAACCCAGTTTCCGTAGAGTTGAGTTGGAGAGTCTATTGTTGCACATCCGTTTGCAATTTGGATGAGGAAGGTCTGGTCTCATTCATTTTGATTTTATCTTTTAAAAACTTGTTTTCAGATTTTAAGCCTTTGACTTCTTTTGACATTGAGACTAGATTCTTCATCAAGTCATTTTGCATTTTTATAAAATCAGGTGAGATTTTTGATGATTGTACCTCATCATCATTGGATGTTGAGTCAGAATTCTCCATTGCTTCCTTAGCTTTGATGAGCTTTGTCACCTTGCAAACATTTGCATGTTCCACCTCTGAATCTGAATCGTCAGTCCAGTTAAACCAAGTATCATCAACCGGTTTTAGCTCTCCCCCAGTTTCCACAATCTTAGCCATCAACATTTTCTTCTTGTAGTAAGGTGCGTCCTTCTTCTTAGGCATCTTGCACTCACGAGAGTAATGACCAGCTTTGCCACAATTGAAACAAATTGAATCTTCCTTCTTGGAATCATCAGCACGTTGTTATTTAGATTGATCAGCTTTCTTGTAGTATGAGGAAGATGACGAGTTTTTGCATTGATTGCTTGATTTGCCTTTAAACTTGTGTTTGTTCAAGGCTTTTTTGAACATGGCTGCCATCTTGACTAATTCATGGTGAGAATCATCAACATCAGAAAGATTCAAATCTTCTAAATCAGTTGATTCTTCAACAAGCACTTTCTTGGACAAGCTTTTGGAAGACGTCAACGATTTGCTCTTCTTTTTGGCAATTAGGGCAAGTGGATTGCCCGGAGAAGACTCTTTCCTTCTTTCTTGAAGTTTAGACACTTCAGGTTGGTAATGCATAAGAACTCCAACAAGCTCATGAATAGTCAACTTGTCAATCTCTTTAGTAGATCGAACAATGGTTCCATAAGGAAGCCAATCAGCATTGAGCTTTTTGAGAAACTTTATGTTGACTTCAACATTTACTTTTATGATCTTGCACCTTTTCAACTCATTGAGAACACCATTGAAACGACGATAGGTATCCTTGAGTGGTTCATCAGTTTCCTGCTTGAAATCTTCATAGAATCCTAGAGCCTTATTCAATTTAGTAACGTCTGACATATCATAACCTTCTTGCTGCCGTTTGATCTCATCCCATATATCTTTTGCTGTTGTGTTGCTATTAACATTTTCAAACAATTCATACGGGATAGCTTGCATAACAATATTCTTTTCCTCTATGTCACCCTTGAAATGTCCCGTTCTTATTGATTAAAAACGTTCCATATTAATTGATTTCGTTGCGAGGTTTTGACCTCTATATGAGACGTTTTTCAAAGACTGCATTCATTTTAAAATAAACCATAACCTTTATTTCATCAATAAAGGTTTAAAAAGCTTTACGTAGATTATCAAATAATGATAATCTAAAATATCCTGTTTACACACGACCATTACATAATGGTTTACAATACAAATATGTTACAACAAAATAAGTTTCTTGAATGCAGCTTTTACACAATATCATACAAGCATGGACTCCAAATCTCGTCCTTCTTTAAGTATGCAACAGCGGAAGCTCTTAATAATCACCTGAGAATAAACATGCTTAAAACGTCAACAAAAATGTTGGTGAGTTATAGGTTTAACATATATATATCAAAATCATAATAATAGACCACAAGATTTCATATTTCAATACACATCCCATACATAGAGATAAAAATCATTCATATGGTGAACACCTGGTAACCGACATTAACAAGATGCATATATAAGAATATCCCCATCATTCCGGGACACCCTTCGGATATGATATAAATTTCGAAGTACTAAAGCATCCGGTACTTTGGATGGGGCTTGTTGGGCCCGATAGATCTATCTTTAGGATTCGCGTCAATTAGGGTGTCTGTTCCCTAATTCTTAGATTACCAGACTTAATAAAAAGGGGCATATTCGATTTCGATAATTCAACCATAGAATGTAGTTTCACGTACTTGTGTCTATTTTGTAAATCATTTATAAAACCTGCATGTATTCTCATCCCAAAAATATTAGATTTCAAAATCGGGACTATAACTCACTTTCACAGATTTTTACTTCGTCGGGAAGTAAGACTTGGCCACTGGTTGATTCATGAACCTATAACAATATATACATATATATCAAAGTATGTTCAAAATATATTTACAACACTTTTAATATATTTTGATGTTTTAAGTTTATTAAGTCAGCTGTCCTCGTTAGTAACCTACAACTAGTTGTCAACAGTTAGATGTACAGAAATAAATCGATAAATATTATCTTGAATCAATCCATGACCCAGTGTATACGTATCTCAGTATTGATCACAACTCAAACTATATATATTTTGGAATCAACCTCAACCCTGTATAGCTAACTCCAACATTCACATATAGAGTGTCTATGGTTGTTCCGAAATATATATAGATGTGTTGACATGATAGGTCGAAACATTGTATACGTGTCTATGGTATCTCAAGATTACATAATATACAATACAAGTTGATTAAGTTATGGTTGGAATAGATTTGTTACCAATTTTCACGTAGCTAAAATGATCAAAAATATCCAATCTTGTTTTACCTATAACTTCTTCATTTTAAATCCGTTTTGAGTGAATCAAATTGCTATGGTTTCATATTGAACTCTATTTTATGAATCTAAACAGAAAAAGTATAGGTTTATAGTCTAAAAAGTAAGTTACAAGTCGTTTTTGTAAAGGTAGTCATTTCAGTCGAAAGAACGACGTCTAGATGACCATTTTAGAAAACATACTTCCACTTTGAGTTTAACCATAATTTTTGGATATAGTTTCATGTTCATAATAAAAATCATTTTCTCAGAATAACAACTTTTAAATCAAAGTTTATCATAGTTTTTAATTAACTAACCCAAAACAGCCCGCGGTGTTACTACGACGGCGTAAATCCGGTTTTACGGTGTTTTTCATGTTTCCAGGTTTTAAATCATTAAGTTAGCATATCATATAGATATAGAACATGTGTTTAGTTGATTTTAAAAGTCAAGTTAGAAGGATTAACTTTTGTTTGCGAACAAGTTTAGAATTAACTAAACTATGTTCTAGTGATTACAAGTTTAAACCTTCGAATAAGATAGCTTTATATGTATGAATTGAATGATGTTATGAACATCATTACTACCTTAAGTTCCTTGGATAAACCTACTAGAAAAGAGAAAAATGGATCTAGCTTCAACGGATCCTAGGATGGCTCGAAGTTCTTGAAGCAGAATTATGACACGAAAACAAGTTCAAGTAAGATCATCACTTGAAATAAGATTGTTATAGTTATAGAAATTGAACCAAAGTTTGAATATGATTATTACCTTGTATTAGAATGATAACCTACTATAAGAAACAAAGATTTCTTGAGGTTGGATGATCACCTTACAAGATTGGAAGTGAGCTAGCAAACTTGAAAGTATTCTTGATTTTATGTAACTAGAACTTGTAGAATTTATGAAGAACACTTAGAATTTGAAGATAGAACTTGAGAGAGATCAATTAGATGAAGAAAATTGAAGAATGAAAGTGTTTGTAGGTGTTTTTGGTCGTTGGTGTATGGATTAGATATAAAGGATATGTAATTTTGTTTTCATGTAAATAAGTCATGAATGATTACTCATATTTTTGTAATTTTATGAGATATTTCATGCTAGTTGCCAAATGATGGTTCCCACATGTGTTAGGTGACTCACATGGGCTGCTAAGAGCTGATCATTGGAGTGTATATACTAATAGTACATACATCTAAAAGCTGTGTATTGTACGAGTACGAATACGGGTGCATACGAGTAGAATTGTTGATGAAACTGAACGAGGATGTAATTGTAAGCATTTTTGTTAAGTAGAAGTATTTTGATAAGTGTATTGAAGTCTTTCAAAAGTGTATAAATACATATTAAAACACTACATGTATATACATTTTAACTGAGTCGTTAAGTCATCGTTAGTCGTTACATGTAAGTGTTGTTTTGAAACCTTTAGGTTAACGATCTTGTTAAATGTTGTTAACCCAATGTTTATAATATCAAATGAGATTTTAAATTATTATATTATCATGATATTATCATGTATGAATATCTCTTAATATGATATATATACATTAAATGTCTTTACAACGATAATCGTTACATATATGTCTCGTTTAAAAATCATTAACTTAGTAGTCTTGTTTTTACATATGTAGTTCATTGTTAATATACTTAATGATATGTTTACTTATCATAGTATCATGTTAACTATATATATATATCCATATATATGTCATCATATAGTTTTTACAAGTTTTAACGTTCGTGAATCACCGGTCAGCTTGGGTGGTCAATTGTCTATATGAAACATATTTCAATTAATCAAGTCTTAACAAGTTTGATTGCTTAACATGTTGAAAACATTTAATCATGTAAATATCAATCTCAATTAATATATATAAACATGGAAAAGTTCGGGTCACTACAACCCTGAGCTCTCTCACGCTTATCACTAGAAAGTTCATAGACTGGAATTGGCATACCAGTATCCGAATGATAATCAACAACTGGACCATCTCTTAGAGAAGCCCAAATGTGCTTTGATTTCTCACCCTTATAGTCTATGTACTGAGTGATACGGTGAAGCCACTGAGTGTATTTTCCATCAAACAACACTGGAGGATGGGAATCTGATCCAATGATCAAAGTATCTTGAGTAGACATCTTGAAAATGAGGTAGATATGGTAAAGATTCTGTATTACACAAATCTAAGATGAAAAATCACAACAATCTGATCAGAATGTCAGATTCTATATAAGATTCGGTACTGTAGCAGATTCGGTAAAGATTCTGTATATCAGATTCTGTAAAAGAAACTGATCAGAAATACAAGAGACACACCCAGATTCAGTATAGATTCGGTAACCACAAGAATTGTAGCCTGTAACCACTTAAAACAATGAATTAAGTGATACAGAAACTCAGATTATGTATATGATTCGGTAGTCAGATTCTGTAAGAATTTGAAGTTCAATCTCAATTCAATCCTTTTGAATTTGATTCTGTAACCTTGCTGCACAAGGAAACACATTAGTATAACATAAAATATCAAAGATACCGAAAGTATAGGATACCGAATGTCAACTATAGCAGTTGACAATACCGAGTCTAAGTTTAAAACTTAGAAATATGACAGAATCCTTTCTCAAACCACAACAATTAGCTGCATATAATCAAACCGAATGTGATAGAATCACAATCACACCACAATCTGCAACACTTAAGATGAATTTAAGTAATGAAGCAGTTTCGGTATGACAGTTTCGATACCGAGTGTTGATCAAATCTTCAAAACTTGATGAATTGAAGAAATTGAACCGTTAGAAATGTGATTTAACACCTCACGAACACAACTGAATCCTTAAATCTTCACAAAAATCCAGAATCAAGCTTGAATTAAGCAATACCAAGAGTTTTAGCCACAAACTCTAAAAATCAACTTGATTCTCCATAATTGAAGTTAAAAAGTTGTAATGATGATCGAAACTCTTTCTAAAATACCTAATGCACCTTCGCTGAACTTTTCACAAGAATCTGAATGTCAGATTATCAAATTCGATAATACCGAATGTGATTCAAAATACCGAGAGTATTCAGATTCTGTAATCTACAATCTCTGGATTGATATAGTGATGTAGAATCACTTCCTGGAAGCTCTGATACCAAATGATAGGTCAGATCATGTTGAGATTGATAGAAATGATAAGATAAAGAGAGATTCGGTATGTAAGAATGAGACTCGGTATTAGAGAGAATCGGTTCAATTACATTCCACAGCTTCTAGAACTCGGTTACAATGCAATGGCTGTCTAATTAGGACTACTTAGGTTCCTTATATAGGCCTCTTCTAAGGAACCTTCATTTAAGATTATTTCACATTAACACTATACAACTTCGGGGTCCTAACAGTTTGACAAGTTAATTTCATCATAACTAAATGTGCTGTTGAATTCTGACCGACGCTAGACAAAATTTCCTCAATCATATCCTCTGGTAGGTCTTCTAAAATATTCGGTTGTCTACCCTTAACGTCCATTTTGTTTTTATACTGTAAAATAGACAAGGATTAGATTCGTAAAAGATAATTAACAAACAATACAAGCAATTTTTACATAGAACATAAAAGTACAAGCACACTACAATACATATAATACACAACATGATTACAACCCTCTAATCTGAATCACTGGTTTCTTCTTCTTCAGACTTGGTTCGTTTTCCTAATTTTCTAGAAATATATGGTGTTCCTCTAATATGAGCCGTCGTTTTCCAAAATGGTTTAGAAAAACCTGGTGGTTTAGAGGTTCCCGGGTCATTGTTACATTTTAGGAAATATGGATGTTGCCGATACATATAAAGTTCATAGGGGTTGGAATCGGGTTTCTCTATTTTTATACCTTTTCCCTTATTATTTTCTTTCGCTTTATTAAATTGGGTCGAGGTAATTTCTGTAACATCATCGGAATCCTCATCGGGATCCGATTCATCAGAAAATTGGTAATCTTCCCAATATTTTGCTTCCTCGGCGGAAACACCATTGACCATTATTAACTTTGGTCCGTTGGTTGAGGATTTTCTTTTATTTAATCGATTTACTATAGGTATCAATATTTCTTCCTCCGGAACCTCTTCTTCTTCTGGTTCCTCCTCTTCCGATTCCTCCTCTTCTGGTTCCTCTTCTTCCGGTTCCTCCTCTTCTGGTTCATCCTCTTCCGGTTCCTCTTCGGGAATTTGTGAATCTTTCCAAAATATATTCGACTCTTCATTATTATTAGGTGAATCAATGGGATTTGTACTAGAGATAGACATCTATCACACAATATCAAACACATTAAGAGGTTAATACATCACATAATATTTACATGTTAATAATATATAGTTTCCAACAAAAGTGTTAAGCAATCGTTTTTAAAGAAAACACGGTCGAAGTCCAGACTCACTAATGTATCCTAACAAACTCGATACGACACACTAATGCAAATTTATGGTTCTCTAAGACCAATGCTCAGATACTTACTGAAATGTCCCGTTCATATTGATTATAAACGTTCCATATTAATTGATTTTGTCGCGAGGTTTTAACCTCTATATGAGACGTTTTTCAAAGACTGCATTCATTTTTAAAACAACCAAAACCTTTATTTTATCGATAAAGGTTTAAAAAGCATTACATAGATTATCAAATAATGATAATCTAAAATATACCGTTTACACACGACCATTACATAATGGTTTACAATAAGAATATATTACATCAAAAATAAGTTTCTTGAATGCAGTTTTTACATAATATCATACAAGCATGGACTCTAAATCTTGTCCTTATTTTAGTATGCAACAGCGGAAGCTCTTAATAATCACCTGAGAATAAACATGCTTAAAACGTCAACAAAAAATGTTGGTGAGTTATAGGTTTAACCTATATATTATCAAATCATAATAATAGACCACAAGATTTCATCTTTCAATATACATCCCATACATAGAGATAAAATTCATTCATATGGTGAACACCTGGTAACCGACATTAACAAGATGCATATAAGAATATCCCCTATCATTTCGGGAAATCCTTCGGACATGATAAAAACGAATTCGAAGTACTAAAGCATCCGGTACTTTGGATGGGGTTCGTTAGACCCAATAGATCTATCTTTAGGATTCGAGTCAATTAGTAGATCGGTTTACCAATTCTTAGGTTACCAAGCAAAAGGGGCATATTCAGCTTCGATCATTCACCCATAAAATGTAGATTCAATTACTTGTGTCTATTTCGTAAAACATTTATAAAACTGCATGTATTCTCTTCCCAAAATATTAGATTTTAAAAGTGGGACTATAACTCACTTTCACAGATTTTTACTTCTTCGGGAAGTAAGACTTGGCTACTGGTCGATTCACGAACCTATACCAAATATATACATATATATAAAAGTATGTTCAAAATATAATTACAACATTTTTAATACAATTTGATGTTTTAAGTTTATTAAGTCAGCTGTCCTCGTTAGTAACCTACAACTAGTTGTCCAAAGTTAGATGTACAGAAATAAATTGATATATATTATCTTGAATCAATCCACGACCCAGTGTATACTCATCTTAGGGTAGATCACAACTCAAAGTATATATATTTTTGGAATCAACCTCAACCGTGTATAGCTAACTCCAACATTACTGCATATAGAGTGTCTATGGTTGTTCCAAATAAAATATATACATGGGTCGATATGATATGTCAAAACATTTGCATACGTGTCTATGGTATTCCAAGATTACATAATATATTAGAATATATGTATAATACAATATAATTAGCCATAACTTTGTTACCAATTTTCACGTAGCTACAACAAGCAAAAATATCCAATCTTGTTTTACCCATAACTTCTTCGTTTTAAATCCGTTTTGAGTGTTTCAAATTGCTATGGTTTCATATTGAACTCTATTTTATGAATCTAAACAGAAAAGTATAAGTTTATAGTCAGAAATACAGGTTACAAGTCGTTTTTGAAAAGGTAGTCATTTCAGTCGAAAGAACGACTTCTTGATGACCATTTTGAAAAACATACTTCCACTTTGAGTTTAACCATGATTTTTTGATATAGTTTCATGTTCATAAGAAAAATCATTTTCCCAGAAGAATAACTTTTAAATCAAAGTTTATCATAGTTTTTAATTATCAAACCCAAAACAGCCCGCGGTGTTACTACGACGGCGTATATCCGGTTTTACGGTGTTTTTCGTGTTTCCAGGTTTTAAATCATTAAGTTAACATATCATATAGATATAGAACATGTGTTTAGTTGATTTTAAAAGTCAAGTTAGAAGGATTAACTTTTGTTTGCGAACAAGTTTAGAATTAACTAAACTATGTTATAGTGATTTCAAGTTTAAACTTTCAAATAAGGTAGTTTTATATATATGAATCGAATGATATTATGAACATAATTACTACCTCAGGTTTTGTGGATAAACCTACTATAAATGAGAAGAATAGATCTAGCTTCAAAGGATCCTTGGATGGCTTGAAAGTTCTTGAAGCAGAATCATGACACGAAAACAAGTTCAAGTAAGATTTCCACTCGAAATAAGATTGTTATAGTTATAGAAATTGAATAGAAGTTTGAATATGAGTATTACCTTGTATAAGAAAGATATCTTACTGTAAATAAGAAAGATTTCTTGAGGTTGGATGATCACTTTACAAGATTGGAAGTGAGCTAGTAAACTTGGAAGTATTCTTGATTTTATGAAACTAGAACTTGTAGAATTTATGAAGAACACTTAGAACTTTAAGATAGAACTTGAGAGAGATCAATTAGATGAATAAAATTGAAGAATGAAAGTGTTTTTTGGTGTTTTTGGTCGTTGGTATATGGATTAGATATAAAGGATGTGTAATTTTGTTTACATGTAAATAAGTCTTGAATGATTACTCATATTTTTGTAATTTTATGAGATATTTTATGATAGTTGCCAAATGATGGTTCCAAAATGTGTTAGGTGACTCACATGGGCTGCTAAGAGCTGATCATTAGAGTGTATATACCAATAGTACATACATCTAAAAGCTGTGTATTGTACGAGTACGAATACGGGTGCATACGAGTAGAATTGTTGATGAAACTGAACGAGGATGTAATTGTAAACATTTTTGTTAAGTAGAAGTATTTTGATAAGTGTCTTGAAGTCTTTAAAAAGTGTATGAATACATATTAAAACACTACATGTATATACATTTTAACTGAGTCGTTAAGTCATCGTTAGTCGTTACATGTAAATATTAATTTGAAACCTTTAAGTTAACGATCATGTTAAATGTTGTTAACCCAATGTTTATTATATCTAATGAGATGTTAAATTATTACATTATCATGATATTATGATACATTAATATATCTTAGCATGATATATATACAGTTAAATGATGTTACAACGATAATCGTTACATATATGTCTCGTTTCGAAATCATTAAGTTAGTAGTCTTGTTTTTACATATGTTGTTCATTGTTAATACACTTAATGACATGTTTACTTATAATTTATCATGATTAAACATAGTGTATCAATATCTTAATATGATTCATATGTATTTAGTAAGACGTTGTTATAACGATAATCGTTATATATACCGTTTCGAGTTTCTTAATTCAATAAACTCAATTTTATGTATATAACTCATTGTTAAAATACTTAATGAGATACTTACTTATCATAATATCATGTTAAATATATATATAATCATATATATGTCATCATATAGTTTTTACAAGTTTTAACGTTCGTGAATCACCGGTCAACTTGGGTGATCAATTGTCTATATGAAACCTATTTCAATTAATCAAGTCTTAACAAGTTTGATTACTTAACATGTTGGAAACACTTAATCATGTAAATAACAATTTCATTTAATATATATATATATATATATATAAACATTGAAAAGTTCAGGTCACTACAGAGTATGAGTGAAGCTATCGTAAAAGAGTGAAATGAAGAAATAAAGATCCGTCTTAACTTTTGACGTAATCAATGTTTATTTCCGGAATTCAAGGGACTTAAAGAAAATCTTCGTAATCTATATAATGTTTGATTCTTCGGTAGTTAAGGAATTTATGATCCTCTTTTAATTACATGCGGTAATCTGCCTCGATTATTTTCACCACTCTTATACTTTATTTCTCAATTCATACACCCAAAAGATTCGTTAATATGCTCAATTTTGTCTTGATCCTTGACCTTATCCTGACTATCGCAACAATCATCCTTCTTTTCCAACTCCCACCGGAGGAATCTGTTTACTTCTACTTTGCTCTTGGGGTAGTGGTTTTTATAATCCTTCATTGCAGCTGTCTTTCCATAATTATTGACATTCACAGTTAATGATCTCTCCTATTTGCTGTGATTTATACTCCTATTTATTTTTCGAAGCTTCATGTTTTTGTTTTCTCCTCCCGACTTTAAGTAAAGCATGTAATCATCCAGAATTCGTAGGTATGAAGTTTCAAATGAACATAACAAATGTTTTAAGCAGGAAGGAATTGCAATAGCACGATTTGATTTGGTAAATTACCGAAAATCATGGAAAAAAGACAGAACCATCATGAAAAATATTTTCATGATATGTTTTAGAGGTTAAATAGAATGAAAGAATCGTGTAACATGGTATATGATGAGGGTATGATCTGTGAGTAATCACGTTCCATTAGAAATTCAGCATGACTTACTGTAATATAACCACGTTGGCCAGGCATCATTATATTATACTAAATCATGCTTCAATTCCCAACACTTCTCCAAAAACCATTCATAATTTAAACTCGAATTTCACAGAAATATAGAAACTAAAAAAATTTCCTTTATGATGTAACACAGATAACACGAAGAGATAAATAATTTGGGCAAGAATAGTTATGAAGATACCTTCAGAAATATCGAAGATATTTATACTGGAAAATACGATGATATTTTAGAATTAGTCAGCAAGGATTTAGAATGAGTAAAGAGCAAGGTATTTGCTGAAGATTTCATCAGATAATGAATCATCTAGATTCTTTTAAGTACAGGTTTAGTCCATGTGATTTGTCCACAATCTACTTCATAGTTTGCTCAATCCATTTTTAGTACCAAATTTTCTATTGGGGTAGTGGTTTTTATAATCCTTCCTTGCAGCTATCTTTCCATAATTATTGACATTCACAGTTAATGATCTCTCCTATCTGCTGTGATTTATACTCCTATTTATTTTTTGAAGCTTCATGTTTTTGTTTTCTCCTCCCGACTTTAAGTAAAGCATGTAATCATCCAGAATTCGTAGGTATGAAGTTTCAAATGAACATAACAAATGTTTTAAGCAGGAAGGAATTGCAATAACACGATTTGATTTGGTAAATTATCAAAAATCACGGAAAAGACAGAACCATCAAGAAAAATATTTTCTTGATATGTTTTAGAGGTTAAATAGAATGAAAGAATCGTGTAACATGGTATATGATGAGGGTATGATATGTGAGTCATCACATTCCATTAGAAATTCAGCATGACTTACTATAATATAACCACGTTGGCTAGACGTCATTATATTATACTAACTCATGCTTCAATTCCCAACACTTCTCCAAAAACCATTCATAATTTAAACTCGAATTTTACAGAAATATAGAAACTAAAAAAATTTCCTTTATGATGTAACACAGATAGCACGAAGAGATAAATAATTTTGAGCAAGAATAGTTAAGAAGATACCTTCAGAAATATCGAAGATATTTATACTGGAAAATGCGATGATATTTTAGAATTATTCAGCAAGGATTTAGAATGAGTAAAGAGCAAGGTATTTGCTGAAGATTTCATCAGATAATGAATCATCTAGATTCTTTTAAGTACAGGGTTAGTCCATGTGATTTGTCCACAATCTACTTCATAGTTTGCTCAATCCATTTTCAGTACCAAATTTTCTATTGAGCGTTTCCAACACTCCATTCTTTATCATCAAACTTTTGGCCATTAAGACCATCTACAGCTTTTGTTGCTTCATCAACATTCAATGTTACCATATCTGAATCATTAGTTATCAATCCGAGGTGTTTCAAGAATTTTGAAGGGTTTGAACGCAGATTGTAATCGTCAAGATACATATGATGTTTAAGATGAAATCAAGGGGCAACTTTGAAGATATGTTTAGTCTACTATGTTATAATCAATATTTTAATACTTTTTAATTGCCAAATGTTAGTAGTCCAATGTTAGTAGTCCAAATATAGTCCAATAGTCCAATATATAATCTTAGAATTAATCAAGACGTATTGTATACGTATTGTGCAAGACTCAATCCCAACCCATTGTACGCGTATTGTCTTAGAATTAACCCAGATGTATTGTGAACATGTGTCTTACGATTTATCCGACGTATTGCATAACTATTGTCTTAACTAATCAAGATTATATTATATTATATCAGGATTAACCAAGACTAGTACATTACAAGGAAATAGTCATCACGGATATAGGAACAGTTAGCTAGGAAATGGTTAGTATATATTTTGTTAAATTACTCAATTTTACGGTGTTCTTCATATTTACAAATTATATATCCTTATGTTAGCATGTCATTTAGATGTATTACATGTGTTTAAGCGTTTTTAAAAGTCAAGTTAGAAGGATTAACTTTATTTGCAAACAAGTTTAGAATTAACTAAACTATGTTTTAACTATTACAAGTTATATACTCCGAATAAGATAGCTAGTGTAGAACTGTCGTAAACTTCGAAAGGCACGAACAAAGTTTCCTAGTTTGCATGAATAGATGTATCTTCTAAAAAGTTTCGGGTACTTCAAAATGGAAGTGTAAAAATCATGATGTATTAGAATAGTAACTTTGAAGGATTTTTAACATGACGAAGGTAGAGATTTCAGATAACGATTGTTAAATCGTTGAGGAAATATGTAAAGAATAGCATATGTGAATTAAATATGATACAGCCTTTTAAAGCTTGTTTTATCTTTCTCGGGTATTACCTACCCGTTAAAGATTCACACATCATAACTAATATGAAAATAATTTTATTACAATTTTGAATTACCACTTACCTCTATGTATCGGTTTTTCGAGATGGAATATTCTTGCAAAGAGTGTGAAAATGGTGTTGCGAACAGGTTGACCGGTGAGTGCATCAAATTCTCAGATGTCGGGAGATAAATTTGGTTCGCGGTAGGGTTCTCTTTCTGAAATGCCCCGTTCATACTGATTATAAACGTTTCATATTAATTGGTTTCATTGCGAGGTTTTGACCTCTATATGAGACGTTTTTCAAAGCTTGCATTCGTTTTAAAATCAAATCATAACCTTTATTTTATCGACAAAGGTTTAAAAGACATAACCTGGATTATCGATCAATGATAATCTAAAATAAAACATTTTTCACCAACCATTACATAATGGTTTACAACTATATTACAAATCAAGGATCCCGAATGCAAGTTTTAATATAATACAAGTATGCTGACTTCAAAATCCTGACCAAGGTAGCATGCAAATAGCGAAAGCCCTTTTTAATAATCACCTGAGAATAAGTCATGCTTAAAAACGTCAACAAAAATGTTGGTGAGTTATAGGTTTAACCTATATATAAAATTGTAATAATAGACCACAAGATTTCATTTTTCATAAATAGCATACAGGCATATAGCAATCTGTATAAAAATCATTCATATGATGAACACCTAGTAACCGACATTAACAAGAAGCATATATAATATCCCCAAAACTTACAGAACCTCTCGTCTGTATAATAACTCGAAGTACTAAAGTATCCATAACCTGGATGGGGTTGTTAGGCCCAATAGATCTATCTTTAGGATTCGCGTCAATTAATGGCCAGTTCCCTAATTCTTAGGTTACCAAGAAAAAGGGGCGATATCCAGTATAATAATCCGATCTTAGAATGTAGTTTCAAGTACTTGTGTCTATTTTGTAAAATAATTACAAAGCTGCATGTATTGTTATCCCAAAAACATTAGATAGTAAAAATGGAACTATAACTCACTTGAATAGATTTTTAAATCTTTGAAAATCAGACTTGGCCTCGAAACGATTCACGAACCTATAACAAAATATATATATATATATATATATATCAAAATTTAATTCAATTATATTCGTATCATATTTTTCATCACGTGTGATGATTTAAGTTGTTAAGTTAGTAGTCCATCGTTAGTAGTCCAATATATAATCTTAGAATTTAATCAATACGTATTGTTTTAGACTCAATCATGAACCAAGGTACACGTATTTTCTTAGAATTAACCCAAACGTATTGGTACATGGTGTCTTACGATTTATTCGAACGTACTGTATAACTATTGTCTTAACTAATCAACATTATATTATATTGTCTCGAAATTAACCAAGACTAGTATATTACAAGAAAAATACTCTTGACATGTTTAAATACATGTAGAATATAGGAAAAGTTATCTAGGATATGGTTAGTATAGATTTTGTGGAATTAAAACCGTAGCCTATATATCTTGTTTCTAACCAATATTGTTTTGCCCATAATTTCTTCATTACAAATCAGTTTTGAGTGAATTAAATTGCTATGGTTTTGTAATGAACTAAATTTTCTAAAACTAAACTTTAAAAGTATTAGTTTATAGTCATTTTAAAGGTTACAAGTCAATTTGAAATAGGTGGTCATTTCTGTCGAAAGAACGACATCTTGATGACCATTTTGAAAAACATACTTCTACGTTGAGTTTAACCATAATTTTTGGATATATTATCATGTTCATATGAAATAAAATTTTCCCAGAAAACAAGATTTAAATTCAATGTTTTAGATAGTTTTTAAATATCCAACCCAAAACAGCTCCCGATTTTACTACGACGGCGTAAGCTCAGTTTTACGGTGTCCTTCGTGTTTACAAGTTTTAAATCCTTATGCTACACATCATATAGATATATTACATGTGTTTAGTTCTTTTTAAAAGTAAAGTTAGAAGGATTAACTTTGTTTGCAAACAAGTTTTGAATTAACTAAACTATGTTTTAGTGATTACCGGTTATATACTCCGAATAAGATAGATATATAAATATGAATAGACAAAAGGTTATGAACAAGGTTACTAGCTCAACTTTAGAAGGTAAACCTACTGTAAAAGTAAGAAATAATCTTGAGCTTCAAAGGATCTTGGATGGCTTGGAAACTCTTGAAGTAGAATCATGGAATGAAAACAAGTTCAAGTAAGATTACTACTTGATTTAAGATATTTATGTTTATAGAATTTAATCAAAGCGTAAATATAATTATTAACTTGATTTAGGATGACAACTTACTGAGATAAATGAAGGTTCCTTGATCTTAGATGATTACTTGAAATGGATTTGGAAGATTGAAAGTAATCTTGCAAAATTGAAAGGATTTTTGAAGTGTTCTTGAGTAGTTGTTTTGTATGATGATTAAAGCTTGGATTTTTGAGCTAGATTGATGTAAATTTTAATGAAGATGATCTAGAACTCTTAGAACATAATGATAGAACAATAGAGAGATCAAATGGATGAAAAAAATTGAAAAATGCAAGTGTGTGTGATGTGAAGAAAAACGTGGCCATGATGTGCATATATGCAAGTTGTAATTTGATTTTTAGTGTAATAATTCAAGCTAGTTTCCAAATGGTTGGTTCCACATGTTTGTTGACTATCTAGAACTGCTAAGAGCTGATCATTAAGTGTACACACCAATAGTATATACATCTAGAAGCCGGGTATTATACGGTTACAAATACCATACGAATACGAGTGGAATTCTTGATGAAAACGAATGGAAATACGATTATAGCTACCTTTGTTAAGTATAAGTATTTTGATATATGTATTTAAGTCTTTTAAAAGTGTATTAATACATCTTAATACAATACCTATATATACATTTTAATTAAGTCGTTATTTCGTCGTTAATCGTTACATATATAGATTGTTTCGAAACCCTTAAGTTAATACTCACGTTTTATGTATTTAATTGTTAATATACTTAATGAGATACTTAAATATCATTTTATCATGTTATATATATATATATGTATATATATATATATGTATATATATATATATGTATATATATATATGTATATATATATATATATATATGTATATATATTTATATGTATATATATATGTGTGTGTATATATATATATATCTCATTATAACATTTATATATATATATATATATATATATATATATATATATATACATACATATATATATATATATATATATATATCATTATAACATTTTTACAAGTTATGACATTCGTGAATCGTCGGGCTTACTGGGTGGTCAAACGTTTATATAAAATCCGTTTCAAACATTCAAGTCTTAACATGTCTGATTGCTTAATATGTTTGAAACATTTAATTATGTAAATACTAATCTCATATATATATTTATGGAAAAATTCGGGTTGTTACACTCTCTTCATTTCTCCAGCGATTGAGTATGTCTCGAATCCATCCCCATTTCCTCCAGAAAGAAATATAGACAACCAGTTGGGGCACTTTGGTCCCACTACCTTTAGAGTCTTAAGAATTTTCTTCAGAACTATAGGAACTTCAAACTTTATACAGGATCCATCTTACACAGTCAGCTAAAGGTTTTTCGATATAAAATAATTTTCGGATATCGGATGATATTCTAATTACATAAAATACATATTTATAGTACAAAAGATGCTGTAGATTACGGAGGGAATTACGGAAAACGCCAAATAAGATCCACTGTAATAGATATAATAGGATATAATTTGTCTATACATCGTGTATGGAATAAATGCAAAAACACGCATCAAGACTTAAGATGAACATGAAATTTTTCGACAAAATGATAAGCAAAACTTTTAACATGCAGACACAGTCGAAGTCCAGACTCACTAATGTATCTTAAAAACTATCAGTTAGACACACTAATGCAATTTCTGGTTTGCTAAGACCAACACTCTGATACCAAGTAAAACGGCCTGTTCATATCGATTATAAATGTTTCATATTAATTGGTTTTATTTTGAGGTACTGACCTCTATATGATACGTTTTACAAGTATTGCATTCATTTTAAAATACAAACTCATTTCAAAATATAACCAAATGATATATGTTTCCCATAATATGAATGACTAATCTGTCATTTACTTAATAACACTCTTTTTGAACTCGAACGACTTGAATGCAACGTATTTTGAAATATGCTATAAACAACTCCAAGTAATATCTTTAAAATGAGCAAATGCAAAGCGAAAGATTTCTTTCATACCTGAGAACAAACATGCTTAAAAGTGTCAACCAAAAGGTTGGTGAGTTTATAGGTTTATCATAAACAATCATTTCAATGATTTTAATAGACCACAAGATTTCATTTTTCATAAATAGCATACAGGCATATAGCAATCTGTATAAAAATCATTCATATGATGAACACCTGGTAATCGACATTAACAAAATGCATATAGAGTATCCCCCAGCATACTGGCACTCACAATCAGTATGCTATATACAGGCAATCGCAATTAGTATGTAAGTCGAAGTACTAAAGCAGTTCATATCTCTGACTGGGGTGTGTCAATGCCCATAGATATATCTTTAGGATTTGTGTCAATCAGTGGCGAATTATATCGTCCAACTAATGCTTAGGTTAGCAAGCTAAAGGGGGCGATATCCGGTATAATAATCTAACCATAGAATGTAGTTTCAAGTACTTGTGTCTATTTTGTAAAACATTTACAAAAATAGCGCATGTATTCTCAGCCCAAAAATATATATAAAAAGGGAGTAATGAAACTCACGATACGATATTTTGTAGTAAAATATGCATACGACGGAATTAAACAATGCATGGTTGGCCTCGGATTCACGAACCTATATCATTTATATATATATATATATATATATATATATATATATATATATATATATATATATATATATATATATATATATATATATACACACACACACACATATAATGGTAATCGAACAAATTTATATAATAATAGTGATTTAATTATTATTTTAATCATGTGTTTCATTAATAACTTAATTGATTATATTTATTTAATATACCTTAAATAAATAATTAATAAATATTAATATAATTTTGTTAACTATATTTTTATATAACTAATTTTTATTGTAATAATAATAATATTAATAGTAATATTGATAATAATAATAATATATCTATTATAATAATAATAATACTAGTAATAATAAAAATGATAATAATAATAATAATGTTAAAAATCATAATATTATTGTTAAAAATAATAGTAATGATAAAAATAATAATATTAATAATTCTAATAATGATAATAATAATAATGATAATAATAATGATGGTTTTAATAATAATGATAATTTTAATAAAAATGATAATTCTAATAATTATAACTTTAATAATAATGAAAATTTTAATAATAAAAATTAATAATAATAATAATAATAATAGTAATAATAATAATAACTATAATAACTATAATAATAATAATTTTACTAATAATGATAATAATAATAATAATAATAATGATAATAATATAAATTATATTAATGATAGTACTAATAATCACTAACATAACAATAATAACAATAATTAATAATAATAATAATAATAATAATAATAATAATAATAATAATATTATTATTATTATTATTATTATTATTATTATTATTATTATTATTAATATTAATAACAATGATAATAATAATTATAATAGTAATAATACTACCTTAAGAAACAAGTAGGTTGCAGTTTCAAAAAAATAAAAAATATCTTACAGCCCAGATTCGAACCCGTGACCTCTTGCTTAACAAACAACCACCCAACCATTGAACCACATGTTACATTCTTAAATTAATCCTTTCATTTAATTATTTAACCTACTGCCTCATTATCTTTAATTCTCATCATGTATATCATAGCATTATTATATTATCATCACCATACCTCATCATCTATCATCTTGATATTATATCGTCTCATAAGATCTCGATTCACCAACCCTACTATATAAGAATCATAATCATCATCATCATCATCATCTAATTTCATCTATTTTGCCATCAAAATCATCATCTTCACTTCCGAACCATCATCATCAAACTTCCATCACCGTCCTCATCGTATATTAGTATCATCATCAACGCTTTCATCAACCTAGCTCGTTACATCACATGATCATCATATTCATTCACGTAATATCCTTATTGTGCCATCATAGTAATTTTATGTAAATCACATCATTGATCATCTTATCACTATAATCATCAAGATTGTTGACTTCATCATTATTATTCTTCACTGTATTCCCCATTTTCTCGCCATCATCTTCTTCATTATCATGCTTCATCATCGTTTTTCAAACTGTCGAAGTAACACAGTAGCGCAACCATGGTGTTTGGGTGTTCTTTGGTGTCGAACAGCTGCACCTAAGAAAAAGAGAGTAGCAGTAGTAGTATACATTGAATGAAACAGAAATAGAAACTTGAACAGCAGCCGTAGCAGTAGCGTACAGTTAATCATCATCATCATACTTCGAATTACATGGATCATGTGACAATTACACGAAACGCGTAATCTTGTGATCAACTACACGGAACGTGTAATTCACTACACAAAACACGTAATGTTTAGCCAACTTTACTGTATTATCATCGTCAACAGCTCTCATCTTCGTTTGTCATTTTTCTCGTAACACTTTAACCAAAACAGATGGAGATACATTAGAGAGCAGCAACAGGAGCTTCTATTTTTGGTTGGAACATCGAGCAAAAACAGTAGTAGTAGTAGTAGTAGTAGTAGTATTAGTAGTAGTAGTAGTAGTAGTTGTAGTAGTAGTAGTAGTAGTAGTAGTAGTAGTAGTAGTAGTAGTAATGGTGGTTTGGTGGGTATTAGAGGTTCATGGTGTTCGTTTTGGTGATGAAGTCGGACATAAACAAATTACTTAGCAGTGGCAGTTTCGATCAGGATCAACGATAGGGTATTTGGTTGATCCATGTATTAGGGAGAATAAGTATGTGTGGAGATGTTTGTGTAACGCAAATACACTGTAAACTCTCAAGAAGGAAAATTGAAGTCGATTAGGGAAGGTATGAGAACAGAAGTGGTGGTGGTTTATGTATATAGAGAAAGAGGTGGTGGTTGATAAACGATATTTAAATAAAAAGCTTCAAATGGATTTTAAAGAGATCAAAAAAGAAGACGACGGTTGATTGGCACCAATGGTTGATAAACCCTTTCTTCTTTATGTATGATAATCATAGTCGAACAGGGGTTGGTTGATGTTGATGTTTGTTTCGTGTAGCACTATCTGCCTCATAGCAGATTGTATATATAAAATAGTGATAGAATCTTTACCTTCTGATGTATACATATGTGCCATAAGTTAAGCCTTGAGATTAAGCATGGATAACATGCTCTGTTGTATCATTGTTTCCTTGTTAATAAATTTTTTGGCTTTTCAAAAAAAAAAAAAGATTAATTTAATTTAATTTTTATTTATATATTTACATAATATTGGACATTCTTGAGAATATATATATATATATATATATATATATATATATATATATATATATATATATATATATATATATATATATATATATATATATATATATATATATATATGAAGATACAAAATCTTTTCGATATTATTATAGATATAATCTATACTAAAATACCTAAATTTCCATTATGTACTTATTTAACAGCGCAATATAACCGGTGTTAGAAATAGGACCATAGCCATGCATTTTTAAAACCATAGGGGCTAGCTGTATAATTTTAAAAATATAGGGACTACCAGTATAATTTTAATTAAATCACATGGACTAATGGTATAATTGACTCTTTAATATAGTAATACGAGATTGCCAGATATGTAATACAATTCTTTACTGGAATATTTTCGATTGAATTTTATTCAATAGACTAAGCCATTTTATGCAGTTATATTATATGAGAAAAACTAGTTAACTTTATAGTTATGTTTATATTAAAATTTAAATTTATCTTATAAATAAATCTCTTCCCTTATTTATTAAGTTTATATTTTATATTCATTAATTATATAAAATTATCAATTTGTTTATTAATTATAAATCATACATATAAATTGGAAAAAATTACATCGTTGGTACCTGTGGTTTGTAACTTTTTTCATCAAAACACCTAAACTATTTTTTTTCGTAGTTGATGCACGTGGTTTCATTTAATTTCGTGGTTGATACCTGAAGATAACTGCCGTTAGTATTTAACCCATAACCCCTCACATGTGCCACGCATGTGAGGGTAATATAGTCCCTTTAAAAATGGATGGACACAAAACCATTCCGTCTTCTTATAACCCCTCAAAATGTAAATCCTACTTGATCTGATTTGGATTTATAAACCCAGATTAATACCACAAAACTATTCTGTCTTCTTATTCATTTCATAGATTATTATTAATCATCATAGCCTCTTTCATATAGCTTTCCAAACAGAGAAATTGGCATAGTCACTGTTATCTGAACAAATTAGCAACATGAAGAAACAAAAAAAAAACATTACAATAATAATGGAAGAATTCAACAACGTCATGTTCATTATAGGTAACGATTTCAATACAGAGACTCTCGTTCAAACACCTCTAGAAACCCCAATCATATTGCCAGAAAAAAAAGAAAAAAAACCCTAATGTATAAGACGCATTTCCAACCTTAAAACAAACCTAACAGAAAAGCTGAATCAAATGATTAAATTAATTGAGAATTGCTAACAGCAGCAAACGAAAAAATGAAACTCCAACCTTTCAAAGTTATCGCAAAACTGAAGAAAATAACGGTAGTTCACTGAAAAAAGGGCTGAATCAAAACATCAAAACCCTAATTCCTCTTGCAATCAATTATAAGGAACGATTAGTCAAGTGAAAGCAATTTAATTTTCGATCGCCGATTACAACGCAAAAAGTAGGTGTGAGCAATCGATAAAAATGGATGGACAAAACAATACTTCTGTATATCCTTATCTCATCTCATCTATGGTAATAGTATATAATATAATATAATATTAAATTAATAATAATAATTTTAAAAATAATAAGTAAAACAATGTCTATTTGAACGAAAGTGGTAAACTGGTAACGCAAATACGAGAAGTCGACAACCCCTGCCCCACTTGGGCTGTATTTTATATATAAAATAAATAAATTAAGTAAACGGACGATATTACTCTCACATGCATGGCACATTTGAGAGTTAAGGATTAAATACTAACAGAAGTTATCTTCAGGTATCAACCACGAAATTAAATGAAACCACAGGTATCAACTACGCAAAAAAAATAGTTTAGGTGTTTTGACGAAAAAAGTTACAAACCACAGGTACCAACGACGTAATTTTTTCTATAAATTGATTTAATAACAAATAGTCTAATTTATTTTATGGTAGCTTGGTTTTTTATTTTTTTTTAAAAGGTTTAATACGCACAAATTTACGTATATACTCCGTATACTTATGTATGACCAAAACAGCCCATCTCACGTGATACTAAGTACTAACTCTGAATTTGTCCCACAAGCCACAAGCCACTGCTGCCTTGATTTTGTTGGGTCTCTAGTTTTGACTACGAAGAGGTTCTGGATATATCTGAACCAGCAATAACTACACCTTGAGATATTTTCTTGGGTCCGCGCGAACATTTTCACACTTGCCCAAAGTGATCCTCAATGTAATACGGAGTATGTTTAAGGTTTTGTTTTTATCCTCAATGCGCATCATGTAAATAAAATGTAATCTAACGATCCGTATATTGAACGCTGAAGACTGTTTACTTTTAAGTCTGCAAAGTAACTTAGTTCTGTCTGCAGCATTGTGATGACCCGTTCAAATCCCTTTATACGTAGTACATCATTCATCGATTTTATTACGAGGTATTTGACCTCTATATTGTGACAACCCGGAAATTTCCGACCAAATTTAAACTTCATCTTTATATTATTCCGACACGATAAGCAAAATTGTTAAATTAAATCACAAAGAATTTTAAACTATGTTCATACATTCATTTAACCTCGACCAAATTCTGAATATTCACGAACCATTATATGAACGAATATGACTATATATATATATATATATATATATATATATATATATATATATATATATATATATATATATATATATATATATATATATATACGTATATATATATATATACGTATACATATATATACATATACATATATGTATACGTATATATATATATATATATATACGTATATATATATATATATATATATATATATATGTATACGTATATATATATATGTATACGTATATATATATATAAATGTATACGTATATATATATATATATATGTATATGTATATGTATATATATATGTATATGTATATGTATATATATTATAACTTGAGAATATTAACAAAGTATTAAACGTATAATAATTTACATGAACGTATTTGTTTTAATATAATTATCGATGGAAGTAAAAGATGATACCAAATGATTGAGTCATCAGGTATATTGGGTTTAGATTACAGATCTCCATAATGAGGTCCACAAAGATTTAAGAAATCTGTCCTTTTTATCAGTATTCGAAATATTTGGTAAAGTAATTTACAAAAAAATGTCATTAACGAGAGTTAGTCAAAAGTTAGTGGAGATTCTCGTTTAAATTTCAAAAGCATACTTTACAGCGATTTCCTCATGACCCTTGGTAAATTAATTAGTTTTCGTATTACTCAAAACATTATTTGATATAATAACTTCTATTATTTAAACGAATTTAAATTATAAATATAACTAGTTTTTGGAAAACTAAATATTATAATAAATATTCCAAATATATATATATATATATATATATATATATATATATATTACAAAGTAACATTAATATAATTATAGAACTTTTTGATTTAAGTAAAATTATATAGATATTATTGAATATATTTTAATAAATAACGAGAAATTGATTTATAGAAGCAAATGACCAAAACAATCAAATGTATAAGTTACACTTTGAGTAATATAATTATCAAAGATTTTAGTCTATATTTTGATAAGGGTACGAGTCATGAAATGTAAAGTACTAGTTTTCTAACCGTACGAATATGCGTTCGAGAAACCGGAACCGGCACATAGGTCGTGTGTGACGACCCGGAAATTTCCGACAAATTTAAACTTAATCTTTATATGTTTTCGACACGATAAGCAAAGTCTGTAATGTTGGATCTCAAAAATTTTGAACTGTTTTCATATATGCAATTACCCTTCGACCGTTTCCGGTGATTCACGAACAATTAATTGTAAATAAAAGTGTATATATATATATATATATATATATATATATATATATATATATATATATATATATGTATGTATGTATGTATATATAATAACTGGAAATGTTAATATACATTTAATCGTTAGAACTAAAAATGTAAAATGAAATACGATAGAATTAAATTGTTTTGAAAATGAATCTATATGTATATTTAATGTATATTAAATATAAATATTAAATGATTGTAATACACGTTTGATGTTCTGATTAATATTAAGCAATTTAAATTCAAACTTATGAAATTTTAAAATAAACGGTGATCCGAAAATGAGTTCCATAAATTTTAGGCTTACTAAAAAGTATTTAGGATCTAGTTATTAAATTTTAGCACTTTTTATATTTTACTCAGAATTGGGAGGGACAATTGATGTAATTTTTATTTATTAAATTAATTATTGAATTTTATACCATAATGACCAAAATAAATAAATATAGTTAATTTAAAAATATGAAATTTTTTTGAACTCTTTTATCCGCCACTGATTTATCAACGGGATACGAAATACTAGTCCGTGAAAAACTGTTGGCACAATAATCCAATTAAGGCTGCTAAGTGTTTCTTTTTACACGTTTAAAATTATTATTATTATTATATTATTATTAATATTATAAAAATTCACATGCGTGCATTTCATGACAACTATCATCACGACTTTAAATCACCCACTTGAGTTTATTATTGTGATCTACTACTTTACTTTTACTGTTGCTTATTCTCTTCTCCCCACCAAATTGAAACTTTACGATATATTTATATATAGATGTTGATTAACCGAACAAAAGCGTCATATCCTCAAACCCATTTGTTGTTTGCAACCACAGCCATCGACTTAACCACCACCTTATTTCCCTGATTGTTTATGTTTCTATTTGAAGACAACCACAACCACCACTCGAAGAATACAGCTTCTGATGCCGCTATTTTGTGTTTCTGATGCTACCTATACTTCCAGGCAGACCACCAAGAACCATTTTTTTTGTAACCACTTGCAACAAAACACCTCCTGCTCGTAAGTATTTCTGTTTACTGTTTTGTTATCCATTCGTGTTGCCGCTATACGTTCTTGTTTAGATCACCTGCACAAACCCATTGAATCCCTCATAAAATGCATACGGTTGCTACTACTGTTCTTCTTCGATGACAAACTAACATAAAACCGCCATCTAACCCTGCTTCTAGTAGCCTTTTTACTGCTATTGCTCTCCTGTCTTATAGCTCGAATACAATCAAAAATATATTGTATCTGTTGCAGCTACATTAGCTGATGTTCTCCCTACTGCCATCCACAATATAAACCACCACTCGAACCACCAATGAACAACCTTCGAAAAAGCACCTGTGTGGTTTTAATTTTTTTTTCTGTTTCATTCTTCGTTTTATCAAGCACCATTAAACCATCTCGAACCCACTTGTTATTCACTACTACTAATTGTGTTCTACTTCTAGTTTTTCTGTTTGAACTTGAACCAAACCCAACCTTGTTTTTGCAGCTGTCAATTCACCATGTAAACCCCCATCTTTGTACCTGCAAACATACTATTTAACTGTTGCTATCAATCTGTCCATTTTATGATTCAGCTACAAACCAACTGTAGCTGCTACGGTCTTCTACTACTGCACTTGTTCAATTTGTTTCCGGTTCAAAAGTCATGCTTATGCAGCTGCAATTAAATTACTTTTTCTGTTCTATACTTCTTCTGTTCGAATAACGATTATAAAGATGATGTTGAGGAGATGATGAATAATAATGGGTGATGAAAACGATGATGGTAAAGATGATACGCGACCGAGATGTTGAAGATGATTATGATGTTATTGTCAAACCCTATAACCCCATCGACATATTTTTTTTATTTTTCTTTGTTTTCTATTTTATGATTCAGCTACAAACCAACTGTAGCTGCTACGGTCTTCTACTACTGCACTTGTTCAATTTGTTTTCGGTTCAAAACTCAAGCTTATGCAGCTGCAATTAAATTACTGTTTCTATTCTATAATTCTTCTGTTCGAATAACGATTATAAAGATGATGTTGAGGAGATGATGAATAATAATGGGTGATGAAAACGATGATGGTAAAGATGATACGCGACTGAGATGATGAAGATGATTATGATGTTATTATCAAACCCTATAACCCCATCGACATATTTTTTTTATTTTATTTATTCTTTTTCGTTTTCAATTTTCCAGCCGATAGAAGATAAGAAGTTTTTTTTTTATATCAGAAGCGCTATTTAAGTGATTGTCGGGCCAATTGATTTTATCTTGGACTTCATCAAATGAATGGGCTGTTATGATTTTTGGGCCGTGTTCCATTTGTTGGGCCGTATAAACTTTTGTAATGTTGGGCCGAGATCCATTTAAATTTTATGTTGGGCCGAATGTTATGAGGAAGATGATGAAACAATTTACTTACATGTTATATAATTACGCGATTAATTATAACAAGAATTGAATCAGCGGATTAGTGGTTAAGGATGCTTGTGTTGAACGAGAGGTCGCGGGTTCGAGCTCGGGCAGTGGCGTACTTTGTTTTTAGGAGCTTGTTTTCTTCAAAGGTTGTATTCTAAAATTATTATTATTATTGTTATTATCATTATTATTTTTATTATTATTATTTATTATTGTTGTTATTAAGTAATTATTATTATTATAAATATTAGTAATAAGATTATTAGTATAATTAATATTATTATCATCATTAAAAATATATTTTTATCACTAATATAAGTATTAATTATCATTTATTATCATTACTATGATTAGAGTTACAATTATGATTATTATCATTATTATTATTTAAATAATACAAATTATTATTATTTTAAATAAATTTTAGTATTAGTATCATTTTATAAATATTAGCATTATTATTATTATTATTATTATTATTATTATTATTATTATTATTATTATTATTATTATTATTATTATTATTATTATTATTATTATTATTATTATTATTATTATTATTAATATTAACATAAGTATTATTAATATGATTATCATTATTAGTATTGTTATTATTAAAAATTATTATCATTATTATCATTTTTACAAAAATTATCATTATATTATCATTAAAAACTATATTATTATTATTATTATTATTATCATTTTTATTACTAGTACCATTATTATTATTACTATAATTATTATTATTATCAGTATTGTTATTATTAATGTTAATATTATAACCAAATACAACTTTTATTACTATTATTAATATTATTTTACCAAACAAATATTATGCATATAAAACTATACTTATAAGTAATATTACATATAAGTATGAATTAATCGTCTTAACAATTTTATATAAATATTCATATATAACAAATTAGGTATTTTAATATAATACTAATCAAACATATATTAATATAACTATATAAATATTAATCATTTTAAATATATACACAAATTTAATATATAATATATAACTTAAGATATAATATATGAATTAGTTCCATTACAATTATATGTGTTAATATATATATAAATAATACAGGTTCGTGAATCTGAGGCCAACTCTACACTTGTTCAATGCCGTCATATGTATTTGTACTACAAAATACAACATTGTGAGTTTCATTTGCTCCCTTTTTAAATGCTTTTGCAATATATATTTTTGGGACTGAGAATACATGCGCTGCTTTTATAACTGTTTTACGAAATAGATACAAGTAATCAAAACTACATTCTATGGTTGAATTATCGAATCGAATATGCCCCTTTTTAGTCTGGTAATCTAAGAATTAGGGAACAGGCACTCTAATTGATGCGAATCCTAAAGATAGATCTATGGGCACTAACAAGCCCCAGTCAGAGAATTTGAACTGCTTTAGTACTTCGAATTTATCAAGTCCGAAGGGAGTCCCGAAATGAAGGGGATATTCTATATGCATCTTGTTAAGGTCGATTATCAGGTGTGTTCAATCCAAATGAATGATTTTTGTCTCTATGTATGAGACGTATATTTAAGAGAAATGGAAATAGAAATCTTGTGGTCTATTAAAATTATGAAAATGATTGATTACGATAAACTAATGAACTCACCAACCTTTTAGTTGACACTTGAATGCATGTTTATTCTCAGGTATGAAAGAAATCTTTTGCTGTACATTTGCTCATTTTAGAGATATTACTTGGAGTCATTCATGACATATTTCAAAAGACGTTGCATTCGAGTCGTTAAGTTCAACAAGATTATTATTAAGTCATTGATAGTTTGGATATATTATGAAATGGTATGCATGCCTGTCAACTTTCGATGAAATGAAAGTTTATCTTTTAAAAACGAATGCAATGTTTGTAAAATGTATTATATAGAGGTCAAGTACCTCGCGATGTAACCAAATGTAATGTATTCGTCCAGATGGATTAGGACGGGTCATTAAAGTTGGTATCAGAGCGGTGGTCTTAGCGAACCAGGTCTTGCATTAGTGTGTCTAACTGATAGTTGTTAAGATGCATTAGTGAGTCTGGACTTCGACCGTGTCTGCATGTCAAAAGTTTTGCTTATCATTTCGTGTCAAAAATTACCGGCTTATCATTCTTAGTCTAGACACGTCTTACTGCATTTAGTGCATCGATAGTGTATAGACAAAATTCATATCTTAGCGTATCTGATAATTCATATCTTAGCGTATCTGTTACTGTAGACTTGCCTGACATATTCCGTAAATTCCTCCGTAATCTACGAAATCTTTTGTTCTATATATATATATATATATATATTCTATGTAAATAGAATACCATCCGATAGCCGAAAATCATTTCATATCGAAAAACCCTTTACTCAATCGTATGAAATGGATCTCGCCACTAGTTCAAGTTCTTCGGAATCCGACGGCTATTCCGACATAGATGTTCACCTAAGCTCCGAAAGCAGCGTCACCGGAATGAATCAACCAATCAGCCATCATTAATTCTGGATGAATTGGGGATGGGTTCGTAGTCGACTTAATCAATGGAGACGCGAGGAAGGAGATCCTTTCCACCAACCAAATTTCTCTCTTGACGAAGAACCCGAAGCACTTATCGGCAAACCAGTCTGAAACACCATTTTCACCCTCATTTCCAGAATATCTCGCCATGATTATATTCTATCTAAAATTCAAAACCTTAATCACCCGCTTGTTCCAACCGACAATCATCCCGGAATAATAGAAGAAGTCAACGAAGTTCGCGCTCGAGTAATCAATATGGAGAATATGGTGCAAAAATTACCAGCTTCAGCAACATCACCGGCACCAACAGTACCATCAATAACAGCACCAGTACCATCAACAATTAATGCCTCAACATCTCATTCTGTACCTGGAGTATAATCATCGTTCTACGTACCGTTCTACATCAATTATGTTCGTTCTTCATGGCAATTATGTAATCTCTAATGTTTTAGAGATTATGTATTCTAGTTCTAATGATAAATCAAATGAGATTAATATTATATTAACTCATTAAATCCATGATTACATCTGAAGGAAATATATATGTAAGTATATTTTCATAAAGATTGTAATTAAAAATTCTTTCGTACAAATTGTTAATGGTGAAAATATTTTAACGGGTAGGTACTACCCGAGGAATATTTATATTTTACATTATTAAGTTACACTGTACATTCTTCGAATCTGATTCAACAGTCAATTACTATCCTACTTACATCCACAAGATATACGAATCCGTTCATCACAAAATAACCATTTTCATTCAATTTTATATTTGGATTTTCACTTATCAAGATTCAACAAGTGGCATAATGAAGAAAACATTTAACAAAATAAAATTTGTTAGAAACAAACAAATTAACTATGAGAAATTGTTAAGACTCCACGCTAACTATTCCTAGCTAACTGTTCCCAGCTAACTGTTCCTAATTCCCTGTTACATTTTAATTATCGCAATTTTAATTATCGCAATTTTATTTATCGTCATTTAATTTCTGCTATTTATTTTACGCACTTTAAATATCGAGACACATATATAATATTTTGACATATCATATCGACGTCATCTATATATATTATTTGGAATAACCATAGACACTCTATATGCTGTAATGCTCGAGTTCGCTATACAGGGTTGTGGTTGATTCTACAATAATATATATACTTTGAGTTGTGATCGAGTCTGAGACATGTATACAATGGGTCACGATATATATTAATTAATTCGAATATTATATATTAAACTATGTATGAATTATTGAATTACTAACTGTGGACTACCAACATTGGATAATTAAAATAAATTAAAATATTGATTATAACATATGAAACTAAACATTTCTTCAAGTTTGCCACTTGATTTCATCTTAAACCTCTTTTGTATCTTAACGATTACAATCTAAGTTCAAACCTCACATGATTCTTGAAAACACCTCAATCGAGAGGATGAACCAACCCCACTTCATCTACGGAAGAAAAGATTGATGAATACAGTTATGTAACTGAAAACACTCGGAACCTGAGTAAACATTTAACACGTATCTGTACTAGCTCCTTTGGCATTGTTATTACCGAAAATAACATTGCAATTCTTTTTCCAAATTAGCCAATTTTGTCACAGCTTCAGCAAATCAATTTCGACTTTTCATTCGAATAAACCTTATTATAACTTTGATATATAAGTTGCTTTTCGTTATCAATACCGGGAAACCGTTTATATTCCACCACATTAGCCGTAAACTTACCAGCAACTTCATTACTCATTGACTTAAGTTTCTTCGAAGAACCATTAAATTTGTTCATCAAAACCCTATCATGTGCTCATCTGCATCTTGTAACAATAATTGTCATACCAACTATCGAAAACCATCAATCATTATTTTGAAATCTTCCAACATGTCTACATCAACTATTATATGTATACATATAACCTTTATCTCTTAGTATTATGATCTTTCATTCTGAAATTCTAAAAAACACCTAGTATGCGAATCAATACTCTGAATTTTGAAAAGCTGAATGAAGCAGCAGAAACTGTAAATAACCGTAAACGCCCTTAACAGCCAAAAGTTTGATGATAAAAATTTGTATGTTGGCAAAAACTCAGAAATGTTGGTACTAGAAAATGGATTGAACAAACCATGAAGGAGACTCTGAACAAATTACAAGGACTAAACTTGTACATAAAGAATCCAGATGATTCTGTTTCTGATGAAATCTTCAGCGAATACCTTGCTCCTTAATTATTCTAAATCATTGTGAATTAATTTCTTTATCACAAGTTGATTCTAAAATTCTAAGATATCATCGTATCTTTCATCCTCAATAATTCTGAAGATATTTTCATAACTATTCTATCTGAAATCATTTATCTTTTCGCGAGTGTTACATCAGAAAAGAAACTATTTTAGTTTCTAAATTCTAAAAAATGTTCGAATTTAAAATATGAATGTTATTGAAGTAGTGTTGGGAACTCAAGCATGAGTTAGTATAATATAATGACACTTGATCAATGTGATTATATTACAGTAAGTCATGCTGAGTTCTAATGAAACATGATGATTCACAGACATTAACGTCATCATGTGCCATGTTACACGACTCTTACATTTTTCCTAATCTCCAAACATATCAAGAACATATTTTCTTGATAAGTTCTATCTTTTCTCTTGAATTATGGTAATTTAATCAATCAATATCGTGCTATTAAAATATCTCTCTTAGAACGTTAGTCATGTTCATTCGAAATTTCATATCTACGAATTCTTGACCATTATTTGCTTGACTTAAAGTTGGGAAGAGAAAACATAAGGATGAAACTCCAAAATACAAAGTAAATGAAGATAGTAGATTTATAGTGAAATATCCGATAGAGCAATCGATACAAATTATCGCATTTAATCAAATAGATTCCTAATTTCCTTAATTTTCGAAGAATCAAATCTTATTATAAAGATTTTCTTTAAATTCCTTGAATTCCAGAAATCAACTATAACTACGTCAAAAGTCAAGATGAATCTTTGATTCATAATTTCACTCTTTGGTGATAGCTTCATTCGTACTCTTCGAATAATCGAATTATTTTATCCTTATTACTCAATGGTGATAAAGCTCTAAATTTCAACTCGTATGAGTCATGAAAACATATTTATTGTTAGCAATGACCATCCCAATCAAATATCGAGACGAAATTTCTTTAACGGGTAGGTACTGTGACGACCCGGAAATTTCCGACCAAATTTAAACTTAATCTTTATATGTTTCCGACACGATAAGCAAAGTCTGTAATGTTAGGTCTCAAAATTTTGAACTATTTTCATATATTCAATTACCCTTCCACCGTTTCTGATGATTCACGAACAATTAATTGTAAATAAATGTGTATATATATATATATATATATATATATATATATATATATATATAATAACTGGAAATATTAATATACATTTAATCGTTAGAACTAAAAATGTAAAATGAAATACGATATAATTAAATTGTTTTGAAAATGAATCTATATGTATATTTAATGTATATTAAATATAAATATTAAATGATTGTAATACACGTTTGATGTTCCGATTAATATTAAGCAAGTTAAATTTAAACTTATGTAATTTTAAAATAAACAGTGATCCGAAAATGAGTTCCATAAATTTTAGGCTTACTAAAAATGTATTTAGGATCTAGTTATTAAATTTTAGCACTTTTTATATTTTACCCAGAATTGGAAGAGACAATTGATGTAATTTTTATTTATTAAATTAATGATTGAATTTTATACCATAATGACCAAAATAAATAAATATAGTTAATTTAAAAATATGAAATTTTTCTGAACACTTTTATCCGCCACTGATTTATCAACGGGATACGAAATAGTAGTCCGTGAAAAACTGTCAGCACAATAATCCAATTAAGGATACTAAGTGTTTCTTTTTACACGTTTAATATTATTATTATTTTATTATTATTAATGTTATAAAAATTCACATACGTGCATTTCATGACAACTATCATCACGACTTTAAATCACCCACTTGTGTTTATTATTGTGATCTACTATTTGACTTTTACTGTTGCTTATTCTCTTCTCCCCACCAAATTGAAACTTTACGATATATTTATATATAGATGTTGTTACTTCACTGCTTCCCCATTTTCTTCTTTTGTGAGTTTATTTAGACTAAATATCCTTATTTATGCATAATACAAATGAAACCTATAACCTTTCTTTCTCGACTTTTATTTTTGCTTTTGGATAACATCACAACAAACATAAACCATCACCTTTATCAAGACGTTTACTCAAATGATTATTTTCTTTTTCTCTTGTAATGCTATTATGTTTCGTCTAACCTACAACTAAACCAAACCCCTTATGTTTGGATGCTGCCAAGACTGCTTATAGATGTTGATTAACCGAACAAAAATGTCATATCCTCAAACCCATTTGTTGTTTGCAACCACCGCCATTGACTTAACCACCACCTTATTTCCCCGATTGTTTATGTTTCTATTTGAAGACAACCACAACCACGACTCGAAGAATACAGCTTCTGATGCTGCTATTTTGTGTTTTTGATGCTACCTATACTTCCAGGCAGACCACCAAGAACCATTTTTTTTGTAACCACCTGCAACAAAACACCTCATGCTCGTAAGTATTTCTGTTTACTGTTTCGTTATCCATTCGTGTTGCTGCTACACGTTCTTGTTTAGATCACCTACACAAACCCATTGAATCCCTCGTAAAATGCATACGGTTACTACTACTATTCTTCTCCGATGACAAACCATCACAAAACCGCCATCTAACCCTGCTTCTAGTCGCCTTTTTGCTGCTATTGCTCTCCTGTCTTATAGTTCAAATACAATCAAAAATATATTGTATCTGTTGCAGCTACATTAGCTGTTGTTCTCCCTACTGCCATCCACAATAAAAACCACCATTCGAACCACCACTGAACAACCTTCGAAAAACCACCTGCGTGGTTTTATATTTTTTTTTCTGTTTCGTTCTTCGTTTTATCAAGCACCATTAAACCATCTCGAACCCACTTTTTATTCACTACTACCAATTGTGTTCTACTTCTAGTTTTTCTAGTTTGAACTTGAACCAAACCCAACCGTGTTTTTGCAGCTATCAATTCACCATGTAAACCCCCATCTTTGTACCTGCAAACATACTATTTAACGGCTGCTATCAATCTGTCCGTTTTATGATTCAGCTACAAACCAACTGTAGCTGCTACCGTCTTCTACTACTGCACTTGTTCAATTTGTTTCTGGTTCAAAACTCAAGCTTATGCAGCTGCAATTAATTTACTGTTTATGTTCTATATTTCTTCTGTTCGAATAACGATTATAAAGATGATGTTGAGGAGATGATGAATAATAATGGGTGATGAAAACGATGATGGTAAAGATGATACGCGACTGAGATGATGAAGATGATTATGATGTTATTGTCAAACCCTATAACCCCATTGACATTTTTTTTTTATTTTTTTTATTCTTTTTCGTTTTCAATTTTCCAGCCGACAGAAGATAAGAAGTATTTTTTTTATATATCATAAGCCCTATTTAAATGATTGTCAGGCCAATTGATTTTATCTTGGACTTCATTAAATGAATGGGCTGTAATGATTTTTCGGCCGTGTTCCATTTGTTGGGCCGTATAAACTTTTGTAATGTTGGGCCGAGATCCATTTGAATTTTCTGTTGGGCCGAATGTTATGAGGAAGATGATGAAACAATTTACTTACATGTTATATAATTACGTGATTGAATTATAACAAGAATTGAATCAGCGGATTTGTGGTTAGGGATGCTTGTGTTGAACGAGAGGTCGCGGGTTCGAGCCTGGGCAGTGGCGTACTTTGTTTTTAGGAGCTTGTTTTCTTCAAAGGTTGTATTCTAAAATTATTATTATTATTATTATTATTATTATTATTATTATTATTATTATTATTATTATTATTATTATTATTATTATTATTATTATTATTATTATTATCATTATTATTTTTATTATTATTATTTATTATTGTTGTTATTAAGTAATTATTATTATTATAAATATTAGTAATAAGATTATTAGTATAATTAATATTATTATTAACATTAAAAATATATTTTTATCACTAATATAAGTATTAATTATCATTTATTATCATTACTATGATTAGAGTTACAATTATGATTTTTATGATTATTATTATTATTAAAATAATATAAATTATTATTATTTTAAATAAATATTAGTATTAGTATCATTTTATAAATATTAGCATTATTATTATTATTAACATAAGTATTATTAATATGATTATCATTATTAGTATTGTTATTATTAAAAATTATTATCATTATTATAATTTTTACAAAAATTATCATTATATTATCATTAAAAACTATATTATTATTATTATTATTATCATTTTTATCACTAGTACCATTGTTATTATTATTACTATAATTATTATTATTATCAATATTGTTATTATTAATGTTAATATTATAACCAAATATAACTTTTATTACTATTATTAATATTATTTTACCAAACAAATATTATGCATATAAAACTATACTTATAAGTAATATTACATATAAGTATGTATTAATCGTATTAACAATTTTATATAAATATTCATATATAACAAATTAGGTATTTTAATATAATACTAATCAAACATATATTAATATAATTATATAAATATTAATCATTTTAAATATATACAAAAATTAAATATATAATATATAACTTAAGATATAATATATGAATTAGTTCGATTACGATTATATGTGTTAATATATATATAAATAATATAGGTTCGTGAATCCGAGGCCAACTCTACACTTGTTCAATGCCGTCATATGTGTTTGTATTACAAAATACAACATTGTGAGTTTCATTTGCTCCCTTTTTAAATGCTTTTGCAATATATATTTTGGGGACTGAGAATACATGCGCTGCTTTTATAACTATTTTACGAAATAGACACAAGTAATCGAAACTACATTCTATGGTTGAATTATCGAATCGAATATGCCCCTTTTTAGTCTGGTAATCTAAGAATTAGGGAACATACACCCTAATTGACGTGAATCCTAAAGATAGATCTATGGGCACTAACAAGCCCCAGTCAGAGAATTTGAACTGCTTTAGTACTTCGAATTTATCATGTCCGAAGGGAGTCCCGGAATGATGGGGATATTCTATATGCATCTTGTTAAGGTAGATTACTAGGTGTTCAATCCATATGAATGATTATTGTCTCTATGTATGGGACGTATATTTATGAGAAATGAAAATAGAAATCTTGTAGTCTATTAAAATTATGAAAATGAATGATTACGATAAACTAATGAACTCACCAGCTTTTTGGTTGACACTTGAATGCATGTTTATTCTCAGGTATGAAAGAAATCTTCCGCTGTGCATGAAATGTCCCGTTCTTATTGATTAAAAACGTTCCATATTAATTGATTTCGTTGCGAGGTTTTGACCTCTATATGAGACGTTTTTCAAAGACTGCATTCATTTTTAAAACAAACCATAACCTTTATTTCATAAATAAATGTTTAAAAAGCTTTACGTAGATTATCAAATAATGATAATCTAAAATATCCTGTTTACACACGACCATTACATAATGGTTTACAATACAAATATGTTACATCGAAATCAGTTTCTTGAATGCAGTTTTTACAAGTATCATACAAACATGGACTCCAAATCTTGTCCTTATTTTAGTATGCAATAGCGGAAGCTCTTAGTATTCACCTGAGAATAAACATGCTTTAAACGTCAACAAAAATGTTGGTGAGTTATAGGTTTAACCTATATATATCAAATTGTAACAATAGACCACAAGATTTCATATTTCAATATACATCCCATACATAGAGATAAAAATCATTCATATGATGAACACCTGGTAACCGACATTAACAAGATGCATATATAAGAATATCCCCATCATTCCGGGACACCCTTCGGATATGATATAAATTTCGAAGTACTAAAGCATCCGGTACTTTGGATGGGGCTTGTTGGGCCCGATAGATCTATCTTTAGGATTCGCGTCAATTAGGGTGTCTGTTCCCTAATTCTTAGATTACCAGACTAAAAAGGGTGATATTCGATTCGATCATTCAACCATACAATGTTGTTTCGATTACTTGTGTCTATTTCGTAAAACAGTTATAAAAACGCATGTATTCTCAGTCCCAAAAATATATATTGCAAAAGCATTTAAAAAGGGAGCAAATGAAACTCACTTTCACAGATTTTTACTTCGTCGAGAAGTAAGACTTGGAAACTGTTGATTCACGAACCTATAACAATATATACATGTATATTAAAATATGTTCAAAATATATTTACAACACTTTTAATATATTTTGATGTTTTAAGTTTATTAAGTCAGTTGTCCTCGTTAGTAACCTACAACTAGTTGTCCACAGTTAGATGTACAGAAATAAATCGATAAATATTATCTTGAATCAATCCACGACCCAGTGTATACGTATCTCAGTATTGATCACAACTCAAACTATATATATTTGGGAATCAACCTCAACCCTGTATAGCTAACTCCAACATTCACATATAGAGTGTCTATGGTTGTTCCGAAATATATATAGATGTGTCGACATGATAGGTCGAAACATTGTATACGTGTCTATGGTATCTCAAGATTACATAATATACAATACAAGTTGATTAAGTTATGGTTGGAATAGATTTGTTACCAATTTTCACGTAGCTAAAATGAGAAAAATTATCCAAACCTGTTTTACCCATAACTTCTTCATTTTAAATCCGTTTTGAGTGAATCAAATTGCTATGGTTTCATATTGAACTCTATTTTATGAATCTAAACAGAAAAATTATAGGTTTATAGTCGGAAAAATAAGTTACAAGTCGTTTTTGTAAAGGTAGTCATTTCAGTCGAAAGAACGACGCCTAGATGACCATTTTAGAAAACATACTTCCACTTTGAGTTTAACCATAATTTTTGGATATAGTTTCATGTTCATAATAAAAATCATTTTCTCAGAATAACAACTTTTAAATCAAAGTTTATCATAGTTTTCAATTAACTAACCCAAAACAGCCTGCGGTGTTACTACGACGGCGTAAATCCGGTTTTACAGTGTTTTTCGTGTTTCCAGGTTTTAAATCATTAAGTTAGCATATCATATAGATATAGAACATGTGTTTAGTTAATTTTAAAAGTCAAGTTAGAAGGATAAACTTTTGTTTGCGAACAAGTTTAGAATTAACTAAACTATGTTCTAGTGATTACGAGTTTAAACCTTCGAATAAGATAGCTTTATATGTATGAATCGAATGATGTTATGAACATCATTACTACCTCAAGTTTAGTAGGTAAACCTACTGGAAGTGACAAGAAATGATCTAGCTTCAAAGGATCTTGGATGGCTTGAAAGTTCTTGAAGTAGGATCATGACACAAAAACAAGTTCAAGTAAGATTTTAACTCGAATTAAGATAGTTTATAGTTATAGAAATTGAATCAAAGTTTGAATATGAATATTACCTTGAATAAGAAAGATAACCTACTGTATATAACAAAGGTTTCTTGATCTTAGATGATTACTTGGAATGGATTAGAAAGCTTGGAAGTAAATTAGTAAACTTGAAGGGATTTTTGAAGTGTTCTTGAAGTGTTCTTCCTATGATGATTATAGCTTGATTCTTGAAGTGATTTTTGATGAAGATGATGATTAACTACTGGCAAAATACGTTCATAATAGTGTGTGTGTGTTGAGAGAGAATTAGAAAGAGAATTGGAAGTGAAATGGAGTGAATGATGAGTGGTAATTGGTGAGTGGTGAGTGGGGTTAAAAGGAGTTCTAGTTAGTTGACTAACTCATGGTAGAAGTTAAAATTTATTAGTCATACATGACATAATCAAGAGTGGAATTCCATGCTAGTTCCTATTGGTATATACCCATAGTAAGTACGTTTTGAAGCTGTGTATAATACGGGTAAGAATACGACTAGAATTCTTGATGAAAGAAAAGAATGGGAAAGTAACTGTAACCATTTTCGTTAAGTATGAGTGTTTTGATATATGTATTGAAGTCTTCCAAAAGTATTTTAATACATCTAAATACACTACATGTATATACATTTTAACTGAGTCGTTAAGTCATCGTTAGTCGTTACATGTAAGTGTTGTTTTGAAACCTTTAAGTTAACGATCTCAATTAATGTTGTTAACCCATTGTTTATTATATCTAATGAGATGTTAAATTATTATATTATCATGATATTATGATATATTAATATATCTTAATATGATATATATACATTTAAATGTCGTTACAACGATAATCGTTACATATATGTCTCGTTTCAAAATCCTTAAGTTAGTAGTCTTGTTTATATGTATATAACTCATTGTTAATATACTTATGGAGATACTTACTTATCATAATATCATGTTAACCATATGTATATCCATATATATATCGTCATGTCGTTTTTACAAGTTTTAACGTTCGTGAATCGCCGGTCAACTTGGGTGGTCAATTGTCTATAAGAAACATATTTCAATTAATCAAGTCTTAACAAGTTTGATTGCTTAACATGTTGGAAACATTTAATCATGTAAATATCAATCTCAATTAATATATATAAACATGGAAAAGTTCGGGTCACTACAGTACCTACCCGTTAAATAAATTTCGTCCCGAAATTTTAAGCTGTTGAAGGTGTTGACGAATCTTCTGGAAATAGATGCGGGTATTTCTTCTTCATCTGATCTTCACGCTCCCAGGTGAACTCGGGTCCTCTACGAGCATTCCATCAAACCTTAACAATTGGTATCTTGTTTTGCTTAAGTCTTTTAACCTCACGATCCATTATTTCGACGGGTTCTTCGATGAATTGAAGTTTTTCGTTGATTTGGATTTCATCTAACGGAATAGTGAGATCTTCTTTAGCAAAACATTTCTTCAAATTCGAGACGTGGAAAGTGTTATGTACAGCCGCGAGTTGTTGAGGCAACTCAAGTCGGTAAGCTACTGGTCCGACACGATCAATAATCTTGAATGGTCCAATATACCTTGGATTTAATTTCCCTCGTTTACCAAATCGAACAACGCCTTTCCAAGGTGCAACTTTAAGCATGACCATCTCTCCAATTTCAAATTCTATATCTTTTCTTTTAATGTCAGCGTAGCTCTTTTGTCGACTTTGGGCGGTTTTCAACCGTTGTTGAATTTGGATGATCTTCTCGGTAGTTTCTTGTATAATTTCCGGACCCGTAATCTGTCTATCCTCCACTTCACTCCAACAAATCGGAGACCTGCAATTTCTACCATAAAGTGCTTCAAACGGCACCATCTCAATGCTTGAATGGTAGCTGTTGTTGTAGGAAAATTCTGCTAACGGTAGATGTCGATCCCAACTGTTTCCGAAATCAATAACACATGCTCGTAGCATGTCTTTAAGCGTTTGTATCGTCCTTTCGCTCTGCCCATCAGTTTGTGGATGATAGGCAGTACTCATGTCTAGACGAGTTCCTAATGCTTGCTGTAATGTCTGCCAGAATCTTGAAATAAATCTGCCATCCCTATCAGAGATAATAGAGATTGGTATTCCATGTCTGGAGACGACTTCCTTCAAATACAGTCGTGTTAACTTCTCCATCTTGTCATCTTCTCTTATTGGCAGGAAGTGTGCTGATTTGGTGAGACGATCAACTATTACCCAAATAGTATCAAAACCACTTGCAGTCCTTGGCAATTTAGTGATGAAATCCATGGTAATGTTTTCCCATTTCCATTCCGGGATTTCGGGTTGTTGAAGTAGACCTGATGGTTTCTGATGCTCAGCTTTGATCTTAGAACACGTCAAACATTCTCCTACGTATTTAGCAACATCGGCTTTCATACCCGGCCACCAAAAATGTTTCTTGAGATCCTTGTACATCTTCCCCGTTCCAGGATGTATTGAGTATCTGGTTTTATGAGCTTCTCTAAGTACCATTTCTCTCATATCTCCAAATTTTGGTACCTAAATCCTTTCAGCCCTATACCGGGTTCCGTCTTCCTGAATATTAAGATGCTTCTCCGATCCTTTGGGTATTTCATCCTTTAAATTTCCCTCTTTTAAAACTCCTTGTTGCGCCTCCTTTATTTGAGTAGTAAGGTTATTATGAATCATTATATTCATAGATTTTACTCGAATGGGTTCTCTGTCCTTCCTGCTCAAGGCATCGGCTATCACATTTGCCTTCCCCGGGTGGTAACGAATCTCAAAGTCGTAATCATTCAACAATTCAATCCACCTACGCTGCCTCATATTCAGTTGTTTCTGATTAAATATGTGTTGAAGACTTTTGTGGTCGGTATATATAATACTTTTGACCCCATATAAGTAGTGCCTCCAAGTCTTTAATGCAAAAACAACCGCGCCTAATTCCAAATAATGCGTCGTATAATTTTGCTCGTGAATCTTCAATTGTCTAGACGCATAAGCAATCACCTTCGTTCGTTGCATTAATACACAACCGAGACCTTGCTTTGATGCGTCACAATAAATCACAAAATCATCATTCCCTTCAAGCAATGACAATATAGGTGCCGTAGTTAGCTTTTTCTTCAATAACTAAAACGCTTTCTCTTGTTCATCCTTCCATTCAAATTTCTTCCCTTTATGCGTTAATGCAGTCAAGGGTTTTGCTATTCTGGAAAAGTCTTGGATGAACCTTCTGTAGTAACCAGCTAGTCCTAAAAACTGGCGTATGTGTTTCGGAGTTTTCGGTTTTTCCCACTTTTCAACAGTTTCTATCTTTGCCGGATCCACCTTAATACCTATTTTGTTCACTATGTGACCGAGGAATTGAACTTCTTCCAACCAAAATGCACACTTTGAAAACTTAGCATACAATTCTTCCTTCCTCAATACTTCTAACACCTTTCTCAAATGTTCACCGTGTTCTTGGTCATTCTTTGAGTAAATAAGTATGTCATCAATGAAAACAATGACAAACTTGTCAAGGTATGGTCCACACACTCGGTTCATAAGGTCCATGAACACAGCTGGTGCATTAGTTAAACCAAATGGCATGACCATAAACTCGTAATGACCGTAACGTGTTCTGAAAGCAGTCTTTGGAATATCATCTTCTTTCACCCGCATTTGATGATACCCGGAACGTAAGTCAATCTTGGAATAAACAGACGAGCCTTGTAGTTGATCAAATAAGTCGTCGATTCTCGGTAGTGGGTAGCGGTTCTTGATGGTAAGTTTGTTCAACTCTCGGTAGTCGATACACAACCTGAATGTACCATCTTTCTTCTTGACAAACAAAACAGGAGCTCCCCACGGTGATGTGCTTGGTTGAATGAAACCACGCTCTAAAAGTTCTTGTAATTGGCTTTGCAGTTCTTTCATCTCGCTGGGTGCGAATCTGTAAGGATCACGAGCTATTGGTGCAGCTCCTGGTACAAGATCTATTTGAAATTCAACGGATCGATGTGGGGGTAATCCCGGTAATTCTTTCGGAAATACATCGAGAAATTCTTTTGCAATGGGAACATCATTGATGCTCTTTTCTTCAGTTTGTACTTTTTCAACGTGTGCTAGAACAGCATAGCAACCTTTTCTTATTAGTTTTTGTGCCTTCAAATTACTAATAAGATGTAGCTTCGTGTTGCCCTTTTCTCCGTACAGCATTAAGGGTTTTCCTTTTTCTCGTATAATGTGAATTGCATTTTTGTAACAAACGATCTCTGCTTTCACTTCTTTCAACCAGTCCATACCGATTATCACATCAAAACTCCCTAACTCTACTGGTATCAAGTCAATCTTAAATGTTTCGCTAACCAGTTTAATTTCTCGATTCCGACATATATTATCTGCTGAAATTAATTTACCATTTGCTAATTCGAGTAAAAATTTACTATCCAAAGGCGTCAATGGACAACTTAATTTAGCACAAAAATCTCTACTCATATAGCTTCTATCCGCACCCGAATCAAATAAAACATAAGCAGATTTATTGTCAATAAGAAACGTACCCGTAACAAGCTCCGGGTCTTCCTGTGCCTCTGCCGCATTAATATTGAAAACTCTTCCGCGGCCTTGTCCATTCGTGTTCTCCTGGTTCGGGCAATTTCTAATAATGTGGCCCGGTTTTCCACATTTATAACAAACTACATTGGCATAACTTGCTCCGACACTACTTGCTCCACCATTACTCGTTCCGACACCATTTGTTCCTTTCGTTCTATTAACCCCTGGCCCGTAGACCTCACACTTCACCGTGCTATGACCATTTCTTTTACACTTGTTGCAAAATTTGGTGCAGAACCCCGAGTGATACTTTTCACACCTTTGGCATAGCTGCTTCTGATTGTTGTTGTTGTTGCGGTTATTATTGTTGTTGGGATGATTGTTGTAGTTGATGTTGTTGTTGTTGTTATTGTTGTTGTTGTTTGGCCGTTTGTCGTAGTTGCGATTGATGTTGCGATTGTTGGGATAATTGTTGCGATTATTGTTGTAATTGCTGTTGTTGTTGTATTGGTGATTCTTATCACCGTTTTCCTCCCACTTTCTTTTGACTTGCTTCACATTGGCCTCTTCAACAGCCTGTTCTTTAATTCTTTCTTCAATCTGGTTCACTAGTTTGTGAGCCATTCTACATGCCTGTTGTATGGAGGCGGGCTCGTGTGAACTTATATCTTCTTGGATTCTTTCCGGTAATCCTTTCACAAACGCGTCGATCTTCTCTTCCTCATCTTCGAATGCTCCCGGACACAATAGGCACAATTCTGTGAATTGTCTTTCGTACGTGGTAATATCAAATCCTTGGGTTCGTAACCCTCTAAGTTCTGTCTTGAGCTTATTAACCTCGGTTCTGGGACGGTACTTCTCGTTCATCAAGTGCTTGAATGCTGACCACGGTAGTGCGTATGCATCGTCTTGTCCCACTTGCTCTAGATAGGTATTCCACCATGTTAATGCAGAACCTGTGAAGGTATGCGTAGCGTACTTTACTTTGTCCTCTTCAGTACACTTACTTATGGAAAACACCGATTCGACCTTCTCGGTCCACCGTTTCAATCCGATCGGTCCTTCGGTTCCATCAAATTCCAAAGGTTTGCAGGCAGTGAATTCTTTGTAGGTGCATCCTACACGATTTCCTGTACTGCTAGATCCAAGGTTATTGTTGGTATGTAGCGCAGCCTGTACTGCGGCTATGTTTGAAGCTAGAAAAGTACGGAATTCCTCTTCATTCATATTCACGGTGTGTCGAGTAGTCGGTGCCATTTCCTTCAAAATAGTTAAATGGAACAAGTTAATCATACAGAATATTAAGAGTAGTTAATAGTATTTCGTAGCATAATATGAACTCATTTATAAAAGCTTTTTCTTCATATTAGCGTTTTATTAGTTTAAATTCGGGTAGTACCTACCCGTTAAGTTCATACTTAGTAGCTAATATACAATTCAACTACTACAATTCTATATGAAAAACTGATTATAATAATATTTCGCGTTCAAACTTTTACACAATATTTTACAAACTTACAATACCGCTTATTTTACATATAGCATGAAATATAGCACACAATAAATTTTATACAAGATGGTTGTGAAGATAATTCTAGCTAGTACACAAGTCGTTCAGCAAAGGCAATAAAGACACGTAATTCATACGTCCAGAAACAAGTCATGCATTCTGGTTTTACTAGGATTACTTCCCATCCTTGGTCTTGTGGAACATAACCGTTATGGCCGTTGATAAGACAGTGTGTTGTAACGTCGTCAAAGGGATGAGGGTTACGTAATGTCCAACAGTCCCGTAACAATCTAGAAACCTCATTTCTTACCCCAATTACCGACTCCATCACTTGTGGGAACGTTTTGTTTAATAGTTGTAGCCCGATGTTCTTGTTCTCACTTTGGTGAGAAGCGAACATTACTAATCCGTAAGCATAACATGCTTCTTTATGTTGCATGTTAGCCGCTTTTTCTAAATCACGAAGTCCAATATTCGGATATATTGAGTCAAAATAATTTCTTAACCCATTGCGTAAAATAGCATTTGGGTTCCCCGCAATATATGTGTCAAAGTAAACACATCGTAACTTATGGATTTCCCAATGTGATATCCCCCATCTTTCGAAAGAAAGCCTTTTATAAACCAAGGCATTCTTGGAACGTTTTTCGAATGTCTTACAAACTAATCTCGCCTTAAATAGTTGTGCCGAAGAATTCTGACCGACTCTAGACAAGATTTCATCAATCATGTCTCCGGGTAGGTCTCTTAAAATATTTGGTTGTCTATCCATTTTGTGTTTTTATACTGTAAAATAGACAAGAGTTAGATTCATAAAAAAAGTACTTATTAATACAAGCAATTTTTACATATATCATAAAGCATAAGCACACTATATTACTTATATTACACCACACGAATACAACTATCTTATTCCGACTCGCTTGTTTCTTCTTCTTCGGTTTTGGTTCATTTTGCCAAGTTTCTAGGGATATATGATGTTCCCCTAATACAAGCCGTCGTTATCCACATAGGTTTAGAAAAACCTGGTGGTTTAGAGGTTCCCGGGTCATTGTTACAACTTAAGGACTTCGAGGGGTGACGATACATATAAAGTTCATCGGGGTTGGAATTAGATTTCTCTATTTTTATGCCCTTTCCCTTATTATTTTATTTTGCCTTTTTAAATTCAGTTGGGGTAATTTCTATAACATCATCGGAATTCTCGTCGGAATCCGATTCATCGGAGAATTGGTAATCCTCCCAATATTTTGCTTCCTTGGCGGAAACACCATTGACCATAATTAACCTTGGTCGGTTGGTTGAGGATTTTCTTTTACTTAACTGTTTTATTATTTCCCCCACCGGTTCTATTTCTTCATCCGGTTCCGATTCTTCTTCCGGTTCCGATTCTTCTTCCGGTTCCGACTCTTCTTCCGGTTCCGACTCTTCTTCCGGTTCCTCTTCGGGAACTTGTGAATCAGTCCACGAATCATTCCAATTTACATTTGACTCTTCATTATTATTAGGTGAGTCAATGGGACTTGTTCTAGAGGTAGACATCTATCACATAATATCAAACGCGTTAAGAGATTAATATATCACATAATATTCACATGTTAAAAATATATAGTTTCCAACAAAATTTGTTAAGCAATCATTTTTCAAGTAAACACGGTCGAAGTCCAGACTCACTAATGCATCCTAACAAACTAGATAAGACACACTAATGCAAAATTCTGGTTCTCTAAGACCAACGCTCGGATACCAACTGAAATTCAGTTGGGGACACCACACGTCCCACCCAGTGCCTTCCCAGCTAACCGCCTGGTGACCACTGAGTGTACCTCAGATACTGATTTTAAGGTCTGCCTCTCGGCAATTGCCAACCCTCGTAAGGGATCGCAAGGAGTAAGAGCCAATGCTTCGTCACAGGTAACACTGTGAGAACCTCCTTTACGACTAACCCGCCACACATAGACGGCGTTATACCAGCTCTGATGCCAACTGAAATGTCCTGTTCTTATTGATTAAAAACGTTCCATATTAATTGATTTCGTTGCGAGGTTTTGACCTCTATATGAGACATTTTTCAAAGACTGCATTCATTTTTAAAACAAACCATAACCTTTATTTCATAAATAAAGGTTTAAAAAGCTTTACGTAGATTATCAAATAATGATAATCTAAAATATCCTGTTTACACACGACCATTACATAATGGTTTACAATACAAATATGTTACATCGAAATCAGTTTCTTGAATGCAGTTTTTACACAGTATCATACAAACATGGACTCCAAATCTTGTCCTTATTTTAGTATGCAACAGCGGAAGCTCTTAGTATTCACCTGAGAATAAACATGCTTTAAACGTCAACAAAAATGTTGGTGAGTTATAGGTTTAACCTATATATATCAAATTGTAACAATAGACCACAAGATTTCATATTTCAATATACATCCCATACATAGAGATAAAAATCATTCATATGATGAACACCTGGTAACCGACATTAACAAGATGCATATATAAGAATATCCCCATCATTCCGGGACACCCTTCGGATATGATATAAATTTCAAAGTACTAAAGCATCCGGTACTTTGGATGGGGCTTGTTGGGCACGATAGATCTATCTTTAGGATTCGCGTCAATTAGGGTGTCTGTTCCCTAATTCTTAGATTACCAGACTAAAAAGGGTGATATTCGATTCGATCATTCAACCATACAATGTAGTTTCGATTACTTGTGTCTATTTCGTAAAACAGTTATAAAAACGCATGTATTCTCAGTCCCAAAAATATATATTGCAAAAGCATTTAAAAAGGGAGCAAATGAAACTCACTTTCACAGATTTTTACTTCGTCGAGAAGTAAGACTTGGCCACTGTTGATTCACGAACCTATAACAATATATACATGTATATTAAAGTATGTTCAAAATATATTTACAACACTTTTAATATATTTTGATGTTTTAAGTTTATTAAGTCAGCTGTCCTCGTTAGTAACCTACAACTAGTTATCCACAGTTAGATGTACAGAAATAAATCGATAAATATTATCTTGAATCAATCCACGACCCAGTGTATACGTATCTCAGTATTGATCACAACTCAAACTATATATATTTTGGAATCAACCTCAACCCTGTATAGCTAACTCCAACATTCACATATAGAGTGTCTATGGTTGTTCCGAAATATATATAGATGTGTCGACATGATAGGTCGAAACATTGTATACATGTCTATGGTATCTCAAGATTACATAATATACAATACAAGTTGATTAAGTTATGGTTGGAATAGATTTGTTATCAATTTTCACGTAGCTAAAATGAGAAAAATTATCCAATCTTGTTTTACCCATAACTTCTTCATTTTAAATCCGTTTTGAGTGAATCAAATTTCTATGGTTTCATATTGAACTCTATTTTATGAATCTAAACAGAAAAATTATAGGTTTATAGTCGGAAAAATAAGTTACAAGTCATTTTTGTAAAGGTAGTCATTTCAGTCGAAAGAACGACGTCTAGATGACCATTTTAGAAAACATACTTCCACTTTGAGTTTAACCATAATTTTTGGATATAGTTTCATGTTCATAATAAAAATCATTTTCTCAAAATAACAACTTTTAAATCAACGTTTATCATAGTTTTTAATTAACTAACCCAAAACAGCCCGCGGAGTTACTACGACGGCGTAAATCCGGTTTTACGGTATTTTTCGTGTTTCCAGGTTTTAAATCATTAAGTTAGCGTATCATATAGATATAGAACATGTGTTTAGTTAATTTTAAAAGTCAAGTTAGAAGGATTAACTTTTGTTTGCGAACAAGTTTAGAATTAACTAAACTATGTTCTAGTGATTACGAGTTTAAACCTTCGAATAAGATAGCTTTATATGTATGAATCAAATGATGTTATGAACATCATTACTACCTAAAGTTTAGTAGGTAAACCTACTGGAAGTGACAAGAAATGATCTAGCTTCAAAGGATCTTGGATGGCTTGTAAGTTCTTGAAGTAGGATCATGACACAAAAACAAGTTCAAGTAAGATTTTTACTCGAATTAAGATAGTTTATAGTTATAGAAATTGAATCAAAGTTTGAATATAAATATTACCTTCAATAAGAAAGATAACCTACTGTATATAACAAAGGTTTCTTGATCTTAGATGATTACTTGGAATGGATTAGAAAGCTTGGAAGTAAATTAGTAAACTTGAAGGGATTTTTGAAGTGTTCTTGAAGTGTTCTTCCTATGATGATTATAGCTTGATTCTTGAAGTGATTTTTGACGAAGATGATGATTAACTACTGGCAAAATACGTTCATAATAGTGTGTGTGTGTTGAGAGAGAATTAGAAAGAGAATTGGAAGTGAAATGGAGTGAATGATGAGTGGTAATTGGTGAGTGGTGAGTGGGGTTAAAAGGAGTTCTAGTTAGTTGACTAGCTCATGGTAGAAGTTAAAATTTATTAGTCATACATGACATAATCAAGAGTGGAATCCCATGCTAGTTCCTATTGGTATATACCCATAGTAAGTACGTTTTGAAGCTGTGTATAATACGGGTAAGAATACGACTAGAATTCTTGATGAAAGAAAAGAATGGGAAAGTAATTGTAACCATTTTCGTTAAGTATGAGTGTTTTGATATATGTCTTGAAGTCTTCCAAAAGTATTTTAATATATCTAAATACACTACATGTATATACATTTTAACTGAGTCGTTAAGTCATCGTTAGTCGTTACATGTAAGTGTTATTTTGAAACCTTTAAGTTAACGATCTCAATTAATGTTGTTAACCCATTGTTTATTATATCTAATGAGATGTTAAATTATTATATTATCATGATATTATGATATATTAATATATCTTAATATGATATATATACATTTAAATGTCGTTACAACGATAATCGTTACATATATGTCTCGTTTCGAAATCCTTAAGTTAGTAGTCTTGTTTATATGTATATAACTCATTGTTAATATACTTATGGAGATACTTACTTATCATAATCTCATGTTAACCATATGTATATCCATATGTATACCGTCATGTCGTTTTTACAAGTTTTAACGTTCGTGAATCGCCGGTCAACTTGGGTGGTCAATTGTCTATATGAAACATATTTTAATTAATCAAGTCTTAACAAGTTTGATTGCTTAACATGTTGGAAACATTTAATCATGTAAATATCAATCTCAATTAATATATATAAACATGGAAAATTTCGGGTCACTACAGTGCATTTGCTCATTTTAGAGATATTACTTGGTGTCATTCATGACATATTTCAAAAGACGTTGCATTCAAGTCGTTGAGTTCAACAAGATTATTATTAAGTCATTAATAGTTTGGATATATTATGAAATGGTATGCATGCCTGTCAACTTTCGATGAAATGAAAGTTTGTCTTTTAAAAACAAATGCAATGTTTGTAAAATGTATCATGTAGAGGTCAAGTACCTCGCGATGTAACCAAATGTAATATATTCGTCCAGATGGATTAGGATGGGTCATTAAATCGTGTGTCAACATACGAGTCATTAGAACTAAAATTATAATTCAACTACGATTATAAATATAATATAATATATAATTAATTAGATAAATTAATATATATATATATATATATATATATATATATATATATATATATATATATATATATATATATATATATATATATATAATTAAATGAGTGTAGGCAAGGAATTGAAATGGATACCAATTGTTAGATGTGATCATGCGATCGCATGAATTAACACCACAAACCCTATGCAATCGCATGGGGTGTGGTTGTCCAAAACATGTTTAAAGCTCGACGGGTTTTCGGTTTATGAATTCATTATTTTCATTCTTCTGTCTCTCGTACTCCCTCTATATATATATATATATATATATATATATATATATATATATATATATATATATATATATATATATATATCATAATTAAAATTATTATTATTAAGATTAATATTATTATTAATCGTATTATTATTATTAGTAGTATTATTATTTGTATTATACATAAAATACTACGACGAGGTCATGGGCGAGTTATTTTCAAAATGGGTTTTTCGAGAGGGATAGAGCTAAGGAGATTATGGGTTATAGCTATGGAGGTTATGGGTATAATCGAGGGTATGCTCGCGAAGTCAATCTAGTATTTATCATCTCCGTTGATTCTACGTACTTTCCTGTAATATTGAATCTCAATATTGATACATGAGCACACATAACTTAACTTTTATATATTATTAGTGTATCCCTGACTAGTACTCGAGTAGATATGATTACGCATGCATGTATGTTTAATTTAGTTGTTATACATACGCTATTGAGATAAGATATAGGATATGCATGTCGTTGGAAAGCTGCCGAAAAATTAATAACTTTTCATTTAGAACTCGTGTGATTTTGATGAACGGATTAAAAGATATTGTCAACTAAATTATTATTACTTTTAGTATATTTATTGTTAAAATGATTATTATTACTATCGTCGTTATTATCGTCGTTATAATTATTATCTAATTATTATTATTATTATTATTATTATTATTATTATTATTATTATTATTATTATTATTATTATTATTATTATTATTATTATTATTATTATTATTATTATCATCATTATCGTTATTAATAAAAGGTATTATCATTAAAAATTGTTATTTTTATTACTATCGTTATTATCATTAAAGTTATAATAATAATAATAATAATTATTATTATTATTTTTAATTTTATTATCATTAAAATAGTTATTAGTATTATCATTAATATTATCATAATATTTATTATTATTAGTATTATTATAATTAAAACTAATATTAGTAACATCTAATTATTATGATTACTATTATTATCATTATTATGAAGGCGATATAAAAGATGACTAAAAGCTATTAACAAATTGATTAGGAAATAATGAGTATAAGTATCATGATGAAATTAAAATATTGAAAGGTATTGATTTAGATAAAAATATCATTTTCATTATTTTTATCATTATTATTATTAAAAGTATTATTAATATTAAAACTATCATTTTTTACAAAAATTATTATTTATATGAATATCATTGTTAATATAAAATATCATTATTATTATCTTTTTGATAAAAATTATCATTTTATCATAATATCATTTTTAGTAAATATAGATATTGTTATTATTATTATTATTAGTAAAATAATAATAATTATTATTACAAAATACTACAATTTTTACGTACTATTGTTATTATCGATATTATTTTATCAAATAAATATATGATACAAAGATATTTTTTACTATGTGTAATATAATTACATTAATAATACCTATCATATTATTTTTATGATATTAAATGAACTTTATAAATTTTATTACTTAATATGTATAAAAGTATATTTTTATTATATAAATTTTAATATAAAATTTTATTTATTAATAAATGAATTATATTATTTACTCTAATAAAATCTATTAAAAATATTTAAATATATAAAATGACTATATTTAAACTATATAATAATCATGTATAGATTTTGGAAGTCATTTTGGTCAAAATGAATTTTGTTGACTTTTGCATATTAGTCTCGAGCATCAGGATTGTGGTACACTATGACCTGACCTAAATTGTTAGACAAATATTGACCAACATATATATATATATATATATATATATATATATATATATATATATATATATATATATATATATATATATATATAATTAATATAGGTTCGTGAATCCGAGGCCTACCTTGCACTTGTTCAATACCATCATATGCTTAATTACTACGAAATACAATATTGTGAGTTCATTTGATTCCGTTTTACTCTTTATATTTTTTGGGACTGAGAATACATGCGTTGTTTTTATAATTGTTTTATTAAATGCTTTTGAGATATATTTTTGAACTGAGAATACATGAACTGTTTTTATAAATGATTGACGAAATAGACACAAGTATTCAAACTACATTCTATGATAGAATGATTTAGATTCAGAGGTTCGATTTCTATAAAGATTGTATTATCGTCCATCGGTGAGATGATTTTGCATTGCACGACGCATTAGCTACCGAAATGGTTAGATTTAGTAGTTAGTAACGATGAGATGATTTTGCATTGCACGACGCATTAGCTACCATTTTAGCTACTCTCGGTGAGAAATTTTTGCATTGCACGATGCATTAGCTACCGTTGTAAAATTATTTACAGTGAGATGATTTTGCATTGCACGACCCATTAGCTACCGTTATTGAAATTATATTGTATTAACTACCACGGTGAGAAATTTTTGCATTGCACGACGCATTAGCTACCGTTGGTGAGTTTGTTTTGAAAGGTTCCGGTGTTGTTCATATGAATGATTTTTACAGCAGTGAGTAGACCTGCACAGATTGTTTCCAAAATATGAGTATCTTGTGGTCTATTATATTGTTGGAAATGATTAATTTTGATAAACTAATGAACTCACCAACCTTTTGGTTGACACTTTAAAGCATGTTTATTCTCAGGTATTAAAGAAATCTTTCGCCGTGCATTAGCTCATTTTAAGGATATTACTTGGGGTCACTCATGGCATATTTTGAAAGATGTTACATTTGAGTCATTGAGTTCATCAAGATTATCATTAAGTCAATTATAGTTGGATGTATTATGAAATGGTATGCATGCCGTCAACTTTCGTGTAAAGAAATTTTTTCTTTTAAAAATGAATGCAATGTTTGTAAAATGTATCATATAGAGGTCAAATACCTCGCGATGTAAGCAATTATTATGAATCGTTTATAATGTATATAAACGGGTCCTTTCATATATGATACATTTTGTAAACATTGCATTTATTTCAAAAGACGCGTTTTCTATACCAATAAAGTTTTAACATCTATATACATTTACAAATTATATAAATAAATGTTTTTGACATATGACGAAGTTTACATATACACAGTCCCCATAATTATTTGTTTTCATAAATAATCATCCATGATGATAATGTCAATATAATAAATGACAATGTCTTTTGAATGCAAGTTTTTCTTGAATAAATCTTGTACGACTCCATGCACATAGCAAATAAATTGCGGAAGCTTCTTTGATACTTGAGAATAAACATGCTTAAAAGTATCAGCCAAAAGGTTGGTGAGCTCACAGGTTTATCATAAACAATGATTTTCAATAATTTTAATAGACCACAAGAATTTAAATATTACTTGCTTTGGCAGAGATAGGGACGTACCCTTTTCTCCCCCGTAGGTTGCCTCACAATTTTTGATAAACAACATACAAAAATCCCGTTTATAAAATATTGCACTTATGTTAAGTGCTTGATAACCAAAATTAACAAAATGCATATAGAATATTCCCCCAACACATCTCCAAATCGCGAAGATGTTTGTCACCGCCGTCGCGGTGTATAATATTACAAAGTACTAAAGCATCCATATCCTGGATGGGGTTATCAAACCCAATAGATCTATCTTTAAAATTCACGCTTATTAGTGGCCAGTTCACTAATAACTAAGTTACCAAGCAATAAAGGGATATCCAATGGTATAATCTCAATCCACAAAATTTAGTTTTAACCACTTGAGTCTATGGCGTAAAACATTTATAAAATTTGCATGTATTTTCATCCCAGATAGATATATATATATATATATATATATATATATATATATATATATATATATATATATATATATATATATATATATATATATATATAGCAAAAGCTTTTAAAAAGGGGATTATGAAAAACTCACTTATCAATATTGTGGTTCAATATTGCAGGAAAAGTATGCAGACGTAATGATAATGACAACTCAAGTTTGGCCTTTGATTCACGAATAATATACTCGATCAATACCTAAAACCTCTTTAACTATAACCCATAAGCTCCTTAGCTTTAACCCATTTAAAACCAGTTTGCAAATTACCCGAACATAACCCCGTCGTAATATTTTATGTATATTACTAATAATAATTATTATTATACTACTAATAAGATTAATAATATTAATAATATTAATAATCTTAATAATAATAATAATAATAATAATAATAATAATAATAATAATAATAATAAAAATAATAATAATAATAATAATAATGATAATAGTAATATAATTAAGAGTGATAAAATATGAAGTGAATTATGAATTCCAATCAATCAGATAAGCCGATGCTTTAATGCCCCGTTACCAATAATAAATGACAAAAAGTCATATAAAAATTCCAAAATTTAGGATAACGTTAAAATATTTTTCCTTATCATGACAGCTAAGAAACAAGTTGTAAAAGGTGGTTCTAGATATTTTTAAAATATTAAATATGTTTTAAAGAAAACTTATCACTCAAAATGTTATATATAAATTTTATAAATAAAAAGGTAACTATACTTTTATAACCTTAGAGTTTTTAAAATATTTTTATAACCCTCTTTATTTATATAAAAATATATAACAAAAATATTTATTTAAATGATTATATATATATATATATATATATATATATATATATATATATATATATATATATATATATATATATATATATATATATATATATATATATATATATATATATATATATATATATATATATATATATATATATAGACACACACACACACTTTAAAAGAAATTGAATATTGTTTTCTTTTATATATTCAAAATGTTTTATATTTAAGTATTATATATAAATATATTCTAACAATATATTTTGTTGCGTCGTAAAATATATTAACGTTTTGGAATATAAGTTTGTATGTTTTATATTTAAAACACAATATATATATATATACATACTTGAAATCTTAAATAAATATAAAATTTAGCTTTTCAAAACTAAATATATTCAAATTAATTTTTGTATATCTAAAAGCATTTTAATAATAGAAATTGTAAAAACATTTTCATTTTAGATAGTAAATTGTGTAATATTTATCACCGGGTTTCAAGTTTATATTATATGTTAGTGAATCGTTGGGAATGTCCAATGGGTAATTAAATTTATGAAAAAATTTTAAATGCAACACAACAATTTGCTTATCTTGTCGGAAATATAAGAGTTAAAATTTTGATCAAAATTTCTGGGTTGTGATAGTACCTACCCGTTAATTGATATTGAAAACCTGAATATTTTCGTATCACGAAATCTGATATATCTTGAATTCTTAAAATGAATTCGATTGTTCATATATTCATCATCAAAGAAAATAATACAATCGATAATGGAGTATTTACCCTAAATGGGTCGAGTTCCGATTTATGATATGCACGAGTTCAATAATTATAGAATTTCTCACCATTGAGAAATTATGTCTGATTCTTTCACTATTAAATTACCTCCTTCGTGTCCATATTTTCACAACCCCCTTCTTCTCTTCCTTGATTCTATTTCAAAAGATTTGTGAAGATGCTCAATCCAGCCCTAATCCTTGACATTATTCTAACTATCACAACAACCATCCTTCTTTTCCAACTCCCTTCAGATGAATCTGTTTACTTTTACTATGCCCTTGGAATTGTAGTATTTTTAATTCTATCGTGTCTTTATGTTGTTATATGCATTGATATACACGGTTTGTAAATTCTTATTTGTTGTCGTTTATATTCTTGCTTATATTTCGAAGCTCCATGCTTTTGTTTTTCTTCCCCATACTAAGTAGAGTGAGTAAACACATCTCGAATTTGTAGTTATTTTTTGAAATTTCGAATGAACATAACTAATGTTCTAAGCAAGAAATAAAAATGTAATGGTACGGTTATATTAGCAAACTGCTGGAATCACGGAAAGGATAGAACTATCAAGAAAATATATTCTTGGTATGTTCTAATGTTAAGTAAAATGAAAGAGTCGCATAACATGGTACATGGTGAGAGTAATGTTGATCAAGTATTACCACCATAACATGGTACGGTAATATAACCACGTTGATCAGACGCCATTATATTACATTAACTCATGCTTCCATCCCAACACTACTCCATTATATTCATAAATTTAAACTCGAATGTTACTGAAATTTAGAAACTAAAACAGTTTCTTTTATGATCTAACACAGATAGCGCGAAGATATAAAGAATTACGGACAAGAAAGGCTATAGAGGTATCTTCAAAAATGTTGAGGATATTTATAATGAAAGATACGATGATATCTTAGAAACACTGAAATCAGTTATAATCGAAGAATGATAATGAACAGTCTTTTGTAAAGAATTTTAATACGAGAAGGGCAAGATGTTTACTAAAGGTTTCGTCAGACACAGAATCAACTAGATTGTTTAATTATAGGTTTAGTCCTTGTGATTTGTCAAAAGCATCCTTCCTGGTTTGCAAAATCCGTTTTTTAGTTCCAAATTTTCTCTTTTTCTGAGTTTTCCAACATACCATTCTTTATTGTCAACTTTTGGCCATTAAAACCATCTACAGTTTTTGTTGCTTCATCAGTATTCTCAAGGCTAACAAATCTCAATCATTGATTATCAATCCGAGTTGTTTTCAAGAATTTTGAATTGAAGTGTTTAAATGCAAGATGTAACCGTCAATATGTATATATGATGGTTAAGGTGAAGTTATCATGAATCCTGAAAGATACAAATAATGTTACTTGAATTTAAAATATGTAATCGAGCATTAAATATTACTATTCGGACTAACCTCGCAAGGTAAATTCTCGAGGCACAACAAGAAGCCTTGAAGGAGGAGAATTTTGTAAACGAAAGGATCAAAGGCTTAAGTAAAAAACTTGAGGTACGAACTGAAGGTACTCGGTATTTTGCTGGACGTCTTTGGGTTTCAAAATATGGTAACTTAAGACAACTTATTCTAGATGAAGCTCATAAGTTGAGATACTTTATTCACCCTAGTTCGAGGAAGATGTATCATGATCTCAAAGAGTTATATTGGTGGCCTAATTTGAAGGCTGATGTGGCTACTTATGTGGCTAAGTGTTTGACTTGCGCTAAAGTTAAAGATGAACATCAGAAACTGTCTCGACTTTTAGTGCAACCTGAAATTCCCGAATGCAAGTGGGAAGGTATTGCAATGAATTTTATCACGAAGTTACCAAGAGTCGTGGGAAATTATGATACGATTTGGGTTATTGTTGATCGAATTACGAAGTTAGCACATTTCCTACCTATAAAGGAAGATGATTCAATGGAGAAGTTGACACGTTTATATTTGAAGGAAATTGTCTCTAGACACGGAGTTCCTTTATCTATCATCTTAGACTGAGACAGTCGAACTAGATCAAGTTTTAGCAATCTTTACATGAAGCTTTAGGAACTAAATTGGATATGAGTACTGCTTATCATCCACAAACCGATAGTCAGAGTGAAAGGATCATTCAAACTTTGGAAGACATGTTACGAGCGTGTGTTATTGATTTTGGTAATGGTTGGGATAGATATTTGCCATTAGCTGAGTTTTCATACAACAACAGTTATCATGCAAGCATTGGTGTTACACCGTTTGAGGCATTGTATGGTAGAAAATGTAGGTCTCCTATTTATTGAAGTGAAGTTGGGGATAGTCAACTTACCGGTCCGGAAATTATTCAAGAGACTACCGAAAAGATAGTTCAGATTAAAGAACGACTCACGATTGGTGAAGTAGGCAAAGAGTTATGATAATGTCCGAAGGAAACCTTTAGAGTTTCTGGTTGGGGATCGTGTTATGTTAAAGGTCTCACCTGGAAGGGAGTTGTCCGATTTGGTAAATGAGTAAAGTTAAACCCTCGATATGTTGGTCTGTTTGAAATCACTAAGAGAGTTGGACCAGTGGCTTATCTGTTGAAATTACCACAAGAACTTAGCGCTGTTCATGACACTTTCCACTTGTCTAATTTAAAGAAGTGTTTGACCGAGACTGATTAAACGATTCCTCTAGACGAAATTCATATTGATAAACAACTTCACTTTGTTGAAGAACCTGTCGAAACTATGGACCGTGAAGTCAAGAAACTCAAGCAAAGTAAAATCCCGATTGTACGTGTTCGTTGGAGTGCTAGACGCGAGCCCGAGTTCACTTGGGAACGCGAAGACCAGATGAAGCAGAAATATCCGCATTTATTTTCTAATGATGCATCCACATCTGCACCTGCTTAAATTTCGGGACGAAATTTCTGTAACAGGAAGGTAATGTCACGACCCTACTTTTTCCATTATCTTTTTTTGTGTATATTTAACGTCTGTTAATTGATATTCGTGCCATGTCATTTCTATGACTTATATTATTATTTAATAATAATATATTCCATATTATATGTTATATGAATATATGTGTTCGTACTTAAATTTGTACGTTTCTACGTGTCTTGGGATTTCTATCCGGTAAATCGTTTCGGTTTTCAAATCAACGATCAGACCTCCGCGATTCTCGAATCCAAATTATTTTATTTATGATATTTCTATATCTTATGACTTTATAAGGTATTTCTATATCTTATTTTGCGCGCGTGCGTGTTTTTCCCAAATATTCAATCGAGAAGCCGTGTTTCTAAGAAATGAGATCCGTTCGGACTTTTGGGCCACAAGAAAATGCACTTAGCAACATGATGGGCCAAAGAGGGTCCCACCCTCTCCCTTGATCTACTGAATACCCCATGGAGGGGGGAGGGTAGTTTGCCAATTTTTGAAACTTGCATCCATTTGATCAAAAGCTCACTACTTCTCATTTTAACCTAATCTCATTTTCATTATTCTTTTTCTCCTTCCTTTATTCCTCTCTTGGGCGTCCTATTACCACCACCATTAATCATCATCATCTTTTGATTTTTGCTTTGAATATTTAGGGCTTTCTTCTTTTTCGGATTCACCGTATCGTGCACTACGCATCCATACTCCTTTTTCTTCGATTAGGGTATAAACATAAACCCTAGCTTTTAAATTTTAATTTCTTTTTACTGATTTTATATGTATGTTAATGTATTAGTGCTTGTATGTTGTTGTATTGTCATTATTATGCTTAGAAATGTTGATTTGTGTATGTTTTCGGTTGATCAAATTGTGGACAGCAGATAAATGGTTAAAATAAGTAATTTTGGCTAATGTTTTTGGTTAATTAAAGTTTCTCAATATTTTCCTCTCATTGAGTACATAATTTTAGGATTTGGATTCGCCTCATTTCGGGTTACAGATCAAAATCTATGCTTGATTTAAGGTTTTGTAAAGATTGAAATGAATAACTTTTGAAACCAGGTTTTGGTCCGACTTTGGGGCCATAATCTGAGATTTTAGGGTGTACCATTGGGTTAGGATTGATGATTGGATGAACTTTCATGTGCGGGTCATGAAAATCAGAGCCACGAATCACCCAAAATGACTAAAACGACTTTTGAAATGAATTAAAGTGATGATGAGTTTAGGGCTGATCATCATGACTTGATGAACTGATTTGGGGAGTTGTTGATCATCTTAAGGTTTTAGGAAGGTTTATTAGACGATGATATATGTAAGACTCGTCAAAAATCGACACCCGAGGCTCAAGATATGACCCGAGGAAGTTGTCATTGAAACTTAGGTTATAATTATAACTTTAGGTTAAAATTTAATAATAATGAAGATTATTAATGAAGATTGTTATAAAATCAATTAATTTATTAAAAGACTTATGATATGTGTTATCATTTAATAAATTATATTATGGCTTAATTATTTCTATAATTAAACTTATGATATAAGATTATTATATCAAGACTTATAATAAAGATTAATTATTTTTTATTTATTATAAGAATTAGTTATTAATTATTTATGATATAATTTAATTATTAAATACTTATGATTTAATAATTATAACAAAATACTTATGATATTTGTAACATTTCATAATTAATTTATGATACTTATATTATGAATAATAATTCATTATTAATTAATAATAGTTATGATATGACTAATGTTTAATTAATTAATCAAATACTATTGTTATATCTATTATATCATTTAAACTTATATTAACTTTATAATTCAATTTAATTTAATAAAACTTATGATATGACTAGGTTATACAAATATTATTTTAAATAATATTAAAACTTATATTATTAATATGATTTACACTTTAAACTTCAAGGTTGACTAAGTTTGACCAAGGTTGACTTGAGTTGACTTTTGAGTTGACTTGACCTTCAGTTTACTTTGACTTTCGGTTGACTTTTTTTGACTTTTATAAATAAAGAAACTTTCTGAATATAGAAAATTTTCAAAAATAGAAACTTTCTGAAAATGAAAACTTACTAAAAATAGAAACCTTCTAAAAATAAAAAGTACGTGTTTTACGTTGTCCTGATCATACTGAATCATATCGATTGATGTTCTTTGCTTTACTACGACAAATACTATGATTAACATACTAAGACTTGACCTAAGACTATGATTATCTATTTCTTATTTTTATTTTTATACGACCCTATCATATGAGGCAACAGCAAATGTCGATTTATTGGCGACTAGACTACCGCTTAGGGGCTAAATTGAACTCCATGCTTGATTTAAAATCCATGAAAATTTGATTCTACCATTTTCATGGTGTCTTTTTTTTTTTTTTTTTACTTTTATCATGTTTGTATTTATTGTATCCTATTTATTTATTTATTTCATTTTATTTTAATTATTTTACCTTTTTTCCAACTTTTTGGGCCGGAGGTCCTTTTGGAAGCAATCACTGAAATGCCCCGTTCATATACATTATAAACGATTCACAATAGTTGATTACATTGCGAGGTATTTGACCTCTATATGATAGATTTTATAAACATTGCATTCTAATGGTGTATCCTATCGTATACACACATAAAAGGCATAATGGTTGCATAAAAGTAGCATCAGGCAGGCTGGAAACAACAGTTCCGTAGAGTTATCCGTCCAGCGTTCTCCGCTGTACAGGCTGCTCCGTCATGCGTAAGCCCTGAAGGCCGCCTAGCGAGTAAGCCCTGGCCGGAGAACGCCACCTTCAGCATAAATTTTGGATCACAAATAACAGAACGTATCATCATTTGACACGTGTCCCCAAGCAATCTGGTGGATCTGACACTATAAATAGACCCCTTAGGTTGTCATTTTACACAGTTCAGATATTCTGACAACTTTGAGAGCTAGCATCTCTACTTTCTCTTACTAGAAGTCATCCGGCTAGCATTTCTACGCTCTACGGACGACAGATTGATTAAGCCACCCCACAAGTTTCTATACTTGTGTACCGGGTCTGCAGGGATTATTTCCCGAGGGTAAAAATCAATCGGCAATACTCCGTCCTCCTAAAGCTAGATTACTTCTAGTCTTTTGTTGACATACTAAGCCTTACCTCATAAGGAAATAGGTGTTAACAATGGCGCCATCCACTAATGCAAAGAACACACGAAACGGAAAAGGAACGAAAGCAACTGAAGCTCCATTTGTACTTGAAGCAGTCAACAATCCATCAATTGATGACATGGTCACTGTTGAAGATGTACCTGTTTCGCCATTAGATGGTACGATTGAAAAAACAGTTGCTGAAACTACAGAAAGGCTTAAACATTTGGCAACTAATTCGGAGAAAAGGCCAGTAATCGAAGAAGCGACAGCCAAAAGTGCAGAAAGACTTCCAAATTTTGTTACTAATCCAGAGCGACGACCATTGATGCAACCACGGAGATGTCCATCATTTATACCTTTTCGGCGGATGGCGGATGGCAAAGACAAGCAAATAATGAAAAGGCAATCTATATCAAAATACAAGTTATCCAGGCTACTTGACAAGCTGGGCAGTCTTATTGATGATTCTGGGGATGATAATGACCTGAGCTGTGATAATAATGATTCTGATGATGAAATTGACAAAGATGAGTTCATGTCAGAGAAGCAGGCAGTGTTGCTTTTAAATGACATTCTTAAGCAGACAGCTCCGGCAAAATATAAGTAATGCTTAGCGCAGCCCGCCGTCCGTGCTGTGGCCGTGGACAATTTCTTTGCCCTCATTACTGGAGAGCAAGCCTCCAAGCCACCAGCCATGGCTGAATCTACATAGTGTTTCATTGATCGAATTGCTAATTATCCATTGCCCAGAAATCTTGCTATACCAACAATTGGAGTTTATGATGGCACAACGGATCCGGAAGATTTTCTGACTATGTTTGAAGGTGTTATGAGGTTGCAGCATTGGGAGGATGAAACAGCGTGCCATATGTTTCCTATGGTACTGCAAAAAATGGCGCGTGAATGGTTTGCTAGTTTGCCGCCAAGGAGTATTACCAGTTTTCTTGATTTGAGAGCAAAATTTGTGATGCAATACCAAAATTTACGGAGCTGTACTCTGACACATCTTGATGCACACGAGATCACAATGCATCATAATGAATCTTTGAGCAATTTTATGAAGCGTTATACACTTGAAGCACAGAAGATCCCTGATTGTCCAGAATGACAGCTTGTATCTGGCTTCATTTTCTGTCTGGACCAGCGACGGTTTAGTGCACTTGTTCATGCATTAGGGTATGACTTGCCAAAAACATTGCATCAGGCGTTGGAGGTAGCAGAGGCATGTTCGAGCTGGTGAGCGTGGGTTGAACAAGTTTGAAACTGGCAGCAGCAGCAAGCCGCACAACGAAGGATGGTATTTTGACAGAAATCAGAGAAGGAATGACAATTCAAATGGAGGATGGAGAGGAAACAATCACCCTAATGATTTCCACCACAACAGAAGGCTAATAGAAAGGCACCCGTTGATAATGGCACTTACCAAAACTCCGAAAGAGATCCTTTTCACTGAACCAATTCGGACCACTTTCAATGCTCCAGCACCTATGGAAGAAAGGGAGGGTCCAAAGAGTGAGTTGTGGTGTGATTTCCATGAGGCTTGGGGCTAAGATACGGACAATTGCAAATCTTTGATGAGAGAATTTATAGCGAAAATCAAGGCAGGAGAACTGAATCATTTGTTGCCTGGAAAACAGTACAGGAGGAATGATCCTCGCAGGAAATTTGCGTGGCAAAGGAATGATGGTAACAGAGGTTGCCGTGGAGAAAACAGAAGAGAGCAGCATGGCGGAAGAGATAATCGGAACCAACTGCAGTACGGAGACTGGATCACAGAGCGCGAGACAACTCTAGAAGTCGTAATCAGGATGGTTTGGATCAATGACAGTCATTATGAAGAAGGTGAATCATCAAACAGCAATTTGGACTGCTGGAGATATGCTCCAATTATCTTTCAGCCAATTCAGAATTGGGCGTTGTTCGTCCAACCAGTGATCATTTCAGCAGAGATAGCAAACAAGTTTATCAACTGTATCTACACAGATACAGGAAGTGAAGCTGACATCATCTACTGGCATTGCTTGAAGACTTTTCCAAGGCATGTGCAGGGCAGAGCTAGGCAAACGAGGTTGAAAGTTTCTGGATTAACGGGAGCACCGGTAAATGCCATGGGGTAGATTCGTTTGGAAGTTGTTACGGGCACATTCCCATTGTTGAGAACAGAAACAATTGATTTCACAATCATAGATGGCAATTCTCGATTTAATGTCCTTTTTGGAAGGACAGCGTTGGCTAAATTTGGAGCAATAACATCGACAGCCCATGTAGAGATCAGGTTCCCAACTCCTAACGGAGTAGCCACCATACATTGACAGTATGTGGCACCGGCTAGGGAGAGATCCACATTTGTAAACTTACCAGAGGGCAACGTAAATTGGAGAAAGCATGGTCGGTTGTTTAGTGATGATGAGGTTCAGGAGGTTTTCATTCCATAGTCAAGTGTGAAGGCCGGATAGCGCTGGGCGCTCGGCGTGTGAAGAAGCAAATCTTAGCATGTTATCAAGAACAAAAGTTTATTATCAAGAGCAGTTTTTTAGCATTTTTATGAAGACATTGTCTTTTACAATCATTGTATTCATGCCAAAATACATATGTTTGGCATTTGAAGAACATATTTTCGCATTATATGAAGAGCAACGTTTATCAATTTACTGTGAACCATTGTGGTTATTTTACAGTGCATATGTTAGCAATTGCATACATTAAACATTCATGGTGTACTAATTAGGCTTGATCCACCTAAATTCGTCATCAATCGTTTATGTACTGCACAGTACCGAACAATAATTTTAAATTTTTTCTTAAACAAAGTGCTGCCCGTGACAAATGTAAAACATTACATTTATAACCTGCCCACAGAAGGAGTGTATTTTTGAAATACCTCCGATGGCGGAAGCTTTTGTGCTGGCCAGTAAAGGCACAAGGGATCAGCTAGAAAACATTTAAGTTTTACTAGAACGCACCGAGGCATGATACAAAACTCAGATACTTGTCATGACAAACATTATAAAAAATTACTTCACAGAACGAAGTTCTATATTTTATGTATGAAGGCAAAATAATTAGCAATTCTTCCTCATATACTTTATGATGGAAGGCGTAAGACGGAGAGTTTATTGATTTGTAATCATTCTTCTAAAACACTTCATAATTCTTCCTCATTAATTTTATGACGGAAGGCGTGTAATAGAAATCAGACATCGTATTCATTAAGTAAAATTTAATACTGCAAGGCATCTACATATGAATTACCTTATGCACTTTTCAAAATGATTTGCTCAATTGTACACTGCACAATTGCGTATAGAAATTTTATGCTCAGATGCATAATCGATTGGTTTTAAAGCATTAAGCATCAAAATATTTGCAACAAGCATATAAACACACATAGTCATCACAATAAAGTCAGTGTATATATATAATGTCAAAGTCAGAAGGAAATTTATTACAAAACATTGTTTGATAATTTTTTTTTTTTTTTTTTTTTTTTTACAAAGATCAATCAAACTGCACGCTAAGCACATCTTGAGCAGATGAATCTTCTTTGCTGCATACTTCATCATAAACGTTTACCTTCAAATTTATCAATTTTCCTTTAGTCTCATCAACTTTTTCCTGAGTACCAGGGGGCATAAGTTTGGAAATAGCAGCAGAAGGGGTTTGGTTGGGAGCAAGGCGTTTGAACAGCTTGCCGGTCACATCAGCAATAGCATGGGTGCAGGCAGCATCAACATAATCATTGTAGGGATTCCCTACAAGATTGGATCCAAGCACCTTAGCTATCAAACCTGGTATACCCTTCTTAAGCTCAGCAAAATTCCCTTCGCCTTTCTCCGCCCTCCGGAGAAGCTCAACAGACTTTTCCCTCTCTGCATTCAGTTACTTCTCCAGCTCACCCACTTTCACCTGCTCCTCTTCCAGTCTCTTCTTCTCAGCATCCCTTTCCCCTTGCAGAACAACAGCAACATCTTGAGCACTTTTTAACTCAACTTCTTTAGCCTTTATTATTTTCTGCGCATCACTTAAGGCACGTTCAGCATCAGCAGCTCTTTTACGAGCATTTGCACCTTCAGCTATGTCTTTACGGGCTAAAGCAAGAATAGACACTTGATGCGCCTGCAGTTGCAGCACAGAGTCCAGATGATTGGTTAGCAGTACATGAGCTACCATAGTTGATTCCCTGAGTTGATCGGAAAGGAAAGCAGTGAATTGGGGTTTCAGCTCAGGGATAACACAACCCTGTACAAGAAAAAAAATTTATGAGTAAATTCAGGCAACTCACATCAATAACTTACAAGCATATACATACAGATGGTCTTATCATTCATAGCTGAAGAAGAGTTGAAAATTCTTTATCTTTAGTGGCAGGGTTTGCAATGATGGCCTGCAATGCCCTCACATGAGCAGGAAGAGTTGGCTCTTGAACATTGGAGGAGGTGACAGCTAGATTAGTGATATTAGGAAGAGGAGAATGATAAGCAGAGTTGCCTTCCGGCCTATCTTCATGAAATTCCGATTCATCGAATGGAGCAAAGTTTGGGTCAGGCGTTTCCTGCCTCCGTTCACCGCCCTCCGTAGCCTTCCCTTGGCTATCATCCGACTCTGCTAAAATCACTAACAAGAACAAATTAGCATTATGAACAAACATAACAGTTATACGCAAAAACATGTGCATTTTCAGGAAAGAGCAGAATGAACATACTTCTCCTGCGTTTCTGCTTATTACCCTCCTCTGTACTCTTCGCCCTTTTAGAGACTATGCTCTTCTTTCTTCTCTTTTGGGTTGGAGGAGGTGTGGGGTTAGTTTCACCCGTGATGTCAACTAACGCCGATGTTTGTTGATCGACGGTGGTGGTATCATCGGTTGTCCGCTCAGTGTCTGTATGTTCAGACCCTGATTCACTGTCTGAGCTGCTTACAGTAATTTATTTCCCCTTCTCAGCAGTAGCAGCACCAGCAGCAGCTTTAGCTTCAGCTGCAACTCTCTCCGCCTCTAGCTCTTTAGCAGTTTTGTCACGAGCAGTGACCTCTACATCATCAATAGCACCCTTTCCTACATCATCAAGCTATTTAGTATCCGTTGTTCTGTGGGAGAAATCTTAACACCCTTTCCTATGCCAGCATCAATAGCACCCCACTCCCGGACAACGGAGTATTCCTCCGGAATAACAGTTTCATCAACAAAGAAAAATGGACTTTTCCAGTCCTTCAAATTTGAAACTCTATTTGGACCAACAAAATGATTATTTTTCTTACTATCAATAGTAAGCCAGCAATTCACTAATTGTGCGAATTCTAAATAAAGAGATAAAAACATTAATGCGCGGCTTTATATTAATAGCATTACAGTACATTTCAAAAAGGATGATTTTTTGAAGGCCATGGGGATGCATCTGACTAGACAGGCCCCATAATATCTAAGAAGGCGAAGAAGAAAGCTAGTAAGGGGAACACGAAGGTTGCCGTGGGTAATTTGTAAAGCGTATAAATAATTTTTCCCTCAGGAGGGTTGTCAGCAGTTTGTCCGTTGGTGGGAAGAACATGGTTGTATTGATTGAGATGGCGGAAGGCAATATTTAACCCATCTAAATATTCACTAGTCAATGATGAGGCCATCGTGCTAACTTCTGGAATGTCAGCAGTATTTGATGAAGAAGGCTTGGCGTGCTCTTGGCCAGTACTCCGTGTAGAAGCCATGATAATACAGTAAAAGATATCAACAAGAAGAAAATAGCAGTAAGATGAAGTGTACTGACCTTGGAAGACGGTAAACCTTAAAAAGTTGAAGATTGAAAAAGGCGTTGAAGATTTGGGGGAGAAATATGCTTTTTAGATCTTGGCAAAAGTAAAAAAGTGATGGTAACAGGGTTATGACGGTTTTTATAGGGGTTCATCGGTGCAATTTTTATGGCCATGATTGAGACACGTGTATGGGTTAGTTTAAACGAAGGGTATGAAATAACACTTTTTACAGCTGGAGGTGCGTGGATGATCTCAGCTGTAAAAAACTAATCATAACAGCATCAGTAAATTCGTCTGCATTTAATGCCTAAAATGTTTTCCCCGATGCAGGTGGGCAATGAACAGGCTGGTTTGGCATGCGTTTTCAAAAGTTTAACGACTTCATCATTCTTCAAATGCTTAAGTCATTAAACTGGGGGGACTTAATGGTGTATCCTATCGTATACACACATAAAAGGCATAATGGTTGCATAAAAGTAGCATCAGGAAGGCTGGAAACAACAGTTCTGTAGAGTTATCCGTCCAGCATTCTCCGCTGTACAGGCTGCTCCGTCATGCGTAAGCCCTGAAGGCCGCCTAGCGCGTAAGCCCTGGCCGAAGAACGCCACCTTCAGCGTAAATTTTGAATCACAAATAACAGAACGTATCATCATCTGACACGTGTCCCCAAGCAATCTGGTGGATATGACACTATAAATAGACCCCTTGGGTCGTCATTTTACACAGTTCATATATTCTGACAACTTTGAGAGCTGAGACTTCACTTCTCTTTCTCTCTCTACTTTCTCTCACTAGAAGTCATCCGACTAGCACTTCTACGCTCTACGGATGACAGATTGATTAAGCCACCCCACAAGTTTCTATACTTGTGTACCGGGTCTGCAGGGATTATTTCCCGAGGGTAAAAATCAATCAGCAACACTCTGCCCTCCTAAAGCTAGATTACTTCTAGTCTCTTGTTGACATACTAAGCCTTACCTCATAAGGAAATAGGTGTTAACACATTCGTTTTTAAAAGAAAAACTTTCTTTACATCGAAAGTTGACAGCATGCATACCATTTCATAATACATCCAACTATAATTGACTTAATAATAATCTTGATGAACTCAGCGACTCGAATGCAACATATTTCGAAATATGCCATGAATGACTCCAAGTAATATCCTTAAAATGAGCTAATGCACAGCGGAAGATTTCTTTAATACCTGAGAATAAACATGCTTTAAAGTGTCAACTAAAAGGTTGGTGAGTTCATTAGTTTATCGTAATCAATCATTTCCATAATTTTAATAGACCACAAGATTTCATTTTTTCAATAATCATATACTCGCAAGTGTTTAAAATTCATTCATATGGATTGAACACCTGGTAACCGACATAAACAAAATGCATCTAGAATATCCCCAAACATATAAACATCCAAGTACTAAAGCAGTTCAAATTCTTTGACTGGGGCGTGTCAAAGCCCATAGATCTATCTTTAGGATTCGCGTCAATTGGTGGCAATTATAATAAACAACAATTCTTAGGCTACCAAGTTCAACAAGGGCGATATCTGGTATAACAATTCAAACATAGAATGTTTCGATTAATTGTGTCTATTTCATCAAACATTTATAAAAGTGCTTGTATTCTCAGTCCCAAAAATGTATATTGCAAAAGCATTTAAAAAGGGAGCAAGTGAAACTCACTATACTGTATTTCGTAGTATAAATACATATGACGTCATTGAACAAGTGCAATGTTGACCTCGGATTCACGAACCTATATTAAGTATATATATTTATATATTGGTCAATATCTGTCGAACAAATTCAGGTCAAGTCGTAGTGTATCACAATCCTAATGCTCGAGATTATCATGCAAAAGTCAACAAAAATCCAATTGACCCAAAATGACTTCCAAAAATTCATACGTGTTTATTATATAGCTTAAATATAGTTGTTATATATATTTAAATATATTTATCAAATTTTATTAGAGTAAATAATAATACAAGTCATTTATTAATAAATAAAAATTTATATTAAAATTTATATATAAAAATATACTTTTATATATTTTAAGTAATAAAATTTATACAGTTCACTCAATATTATAAAAACATGGTAGTATGTATTATTAATGTAATTATATTACGTGTGGTAAAAATATCTTTGTATCACATATTTGTTTGATAAAATAATATTGATAATAATAATAATAAGTAACAGTTGTATTATTTTGTAATAATAATAATAATTATTATTCTACTAATAATAATAACAATATTTATATTTACAAATGATGATATTAATTATGATAAAATGATAATTCTAATCATGATAATTATAATGATACTTTTTAATATTAACTGTAATAATAATAATATCTTATATAATAGTAATAATTCTATTCAAAATGATAATTTTTAATATACTAAAATGATAATTAAAATGATATTTTATAATAACAATGACATTTCTATTAAAAATGATAATTTTAATAAAAATGATAGTTTTAATATAAATGATACTTTTAATAATAATAATAATGATAAAAATAATGAAAAAGATACTTTTCTCTTAAATCAATATCATACAATATTTTAATTTCATCATGATACTTATACTCGTTATTTCCTAATCGATTTGTTTAATAGCTTTTAGTCCTCTTTTAAGTCGCATTCATAATATTGATAATAATATTAGTCATAATAATTAGATGATACTATTATTATTTTTAATTGATAATGATACTAGTAATAATAAATATTAATGATAATACTAATAATAATATTAATATTATCAATAATATTAACAATAACTTTAATGATAATACCGATAGTAATAACAATAACAATTTTTAATGATAATATTTATACTAATAATGATAATGATAATAATAATTATAATAATTATTATTATTATTTAGATAATAATAATAACGACGATAATAACGACGATAGTAATAATAATAATTATTTTAACAATAATACTTAAAATTATAGATAATTCAATTGACTACATCTTTTAATCCGTTCATCGAAACTATCCGATATCTAAATGAAAAGTTATTGATTTTTCGCCAGCTTTCCAACGACATGCATATCATATACCTTATCTCAGTATTATGTGTATTAAACTCATGATCTATCATAAACTATTTAACGACAAAATTAAACATACAAGCATGCATAAATTATATATACTCGAGCACTAGTCATGGATACATTACTAATACATAAAAGTTATGAGTGCTCACGTATCAATATTGTGATTCAATATTGCAGGAAATTATGTAGATGCAACGGAGATGATAAACACTAGTTTGACCTCATGAGCATACTCCCGAACATTATCCATAACCTCCATAGCTATAACCCATAATTTCCATAGCCTTATCCCGCTCGCAAAACCCATTTTGAAAATATGCGAGCAGAACCTCGTCGTAGTATTTTATGTATACTAATAATATCTTGAAATAATACGTAGTATATATATATATATATATATATATATATATACATATATATATATATATTGTAGTGACCCGAACTTTTCCATATTTTTATATATTAAATGAAATTGATATTTACATGATTAAATGTTTCCAACATGTTAAGCAATCAAACTTGTTAAGACTTGATTAATTGAAATAGGTTTCATATAGACAATTGACCACCCAAGTTGACCGGCGATTCACGAACGTTAAAACTTGTAAAAACTATATGATGACATATATATGGATATATATATATATATAGTTAACATGATATTATGATAAGTAAACATATCATTAAGTATATTAACAATGAACTACATATGTAAAAACAAGACTACTAACTTAATGATTTTGAAACGAGACGTATATGTAACGATTATCGTTGTAACGACATTTAATGTATATATATCATATTAAGATATATTAGTACATCATGATATCATGATAATGTAATAATTTAAAAATCTCATTTGATATTATAAACATTGGGTTAACAACATTTAACAAGATCGTTAACCTAAAGGTTTCAAAACAACACTTACATGTAATGACTAACGATGACTTAACGACTCAGTTAAAATGTATATACATGTAGTGTTTTAATATGTATTTATACACTTTTGAAAGACTTCAAGACACTTATCAAAATACTTCTACTTAACAAAAATGCTTATAATTACATCCTCGTTCAGTTTCATCAACAATTCTACTCGTATGCACCCGTATTCGTACTCGTACAATACACAGCTTTTAGATGTATGTACTATTGGTATATACACTCCAATGATCAGCTCTTAGCAGCCCATGTGAGTCACCTAACATATGTTGGAACCATCATTTGGCAACTATCATGAAATATCTCATAAAATTACAAAAATATGAGTAATCATTCATGACTTATTTACATGAAAACAAAATTTCATATCCTTTATATCTAATCCATACACCAACGACCAAAAACACCTACAAACACTTTCATTCTTCAATTTCCTTCATCTAATTGATCTCTCTCAAGTTCTATCTTCAAGTTCTAAGTGTTCTTCATAAATTCTACAAGTTCTAGTTTCATAAAATCAAGAATACTTCCAAGTTTGCTAGCTTACTTCCAATCTTGTAGAGTGATCATCCAACCTCAAGAAATCTTTCTTATTTACAGTAAGATATCTTTCTAATACAAGGTAATACTCATATTCAAACTTTGATTCAATTTCTATAACTATAATAATCTTATTTCGAGTGGAAATCTTACTTGAACTTGTTTTCGTGTCATGATTCTGCTTCAAGAACTTTCAAGTCATCCAAGGATCCTTTGAAGCTAGATCCATTTTTCTCATTTCCAGTAGCTTTATCCAAAAAACTTGAGGTAGTAATGATGTTCATAACATCATTCGATTCATACATATAAAGCTATCTTATTCGAAGGTTTAAACTTGTAATCACTAGAACATAGTTTAGTTAATTCTAAACTTGTTCGCAAACAAAAGTTAATCCTTCTAACTTGACTTTTAAAATCAACTAAACACATGTTCTATATCTATATGATATGCTAACTTAATGATTTAAAACCTAGAAACAAGAAAAACACCGTAAAACCAGATTTACGCCGTCGTAGTAACACCGCGGGCTGTTTTGGGTTAGTTAATTAAAAACTATGATAAAATTTGATTTAAAAGTTGTTCTTCTGGAAAAATTATTTTTCTTATGAACATGAAACTATATCCAAAAATCATGGTTAAACTCAAAGTGGAAGTATGTTTTTCAAAATGGTCATCAAGACGTCGTTCTTTCGACTAAAATGACTACCTCTTAAAAAAATGACTTGTAACTTATATTTATGACTATAAACCTATACTTTTTCTGTTTAGATTCATAAAATAGAGTTCAATATGAAACCATAGCAATTTGATTCACTCAAAACGGATTTAAAATGAAGAAGTTATGGGTAAAACAAGATTGGATAATTTTTCTTGTTGTAGCAATGTGAAAATTGGTAACAAATCTATATTAATCATATCCTAGCTAACTTATATTGTATTATACATGTATTCTAATATATTATATAATCTTGGGATACTATAGACACGTATGCAAATGTTTTGACATATCATATCGACCCATGTGTATATATTATTTAGAACAATCATAGACACTCTATATGCAGTAATGTGGGAGTTAGCTATACAGGGTTGAGGTTGATTCCAAAAATATATATACTTTTAGTTGTGATCTAGCCTGAGACGTGTATACACTGGGTCGTGGATTGATTCAAGATAATATATATCAATTTTTTTTTCTGTACATCTAACTTTGGACAACTAGTTGTAGGTTACTAACGAGGACAGCTAACTTAATGAACTTAAAACATCAAAATGTATTAAAAGTGTTGTAAATATATTTTGAACATACTTTGATATATATGTACATATTTGTTATAGGTTCGTGAATCGATCAGTGGCCAAGTCTTACTTCCCGACGAAGTAAAAATCTGTGAAAGTGAGTTATAGTCCCACTTTTAAAATCTAATATTTTTGGGATGAGAATACATGTAGGTTTTATAAATAATTTACAAAATAGACACAAGTAAGTGAAACTACATTCTATGGTTGAATTATCGAAATCGAATACGCCCCTTTTTATTAAGTCTGGTAATCTAAGAATTAGGGAACAGACACCCTAATTGACGTGAATCCTAAAGATAGATCTATTTGGCCTAACAAACCCCATCCAAAGTACCAGATGCTTTAGTACTTCGAAATTTATATCATATCCGAAGGGTGTCTCGAAATGATGGGGATATTCTTATATATGCATCTTGTTAATGTCGGTTACCAGGTGTTCACCATATGAATGATTTTTATCTCTATGTATGGGATGTATATTGAAATATGAAATCTTGTGGTCTATTGTTACGATTTGATATATATAGGTTAAACCTATAACTCACCAACATTTTTGTTGACGTTTTAAGCATGTTTATTCTCAGGTGATTATTAAGATCTTCCGCTGTCGCATACTTTAATAAGGACAAGATTTGGAGTCCATGCTTGTTTGATATTGTGTAAAAACTGCATTCAAGAAACTTATTTCGTTGTAACATATTTGTATTGTAAACCATTATGTAATAGTCGTGTGTAAACAGGATATTTTAGATTATCATTATTTGATAATCTACGTAAAGCTTTTTAAACCTTTATTGATGAAATAAAGGTTATGGTTTGTTTTAAAATGAATGCAGTCTTTGAAAAACGTCTCATATAGAGGTCAAAACCTCGCAACAAAATCAATTAATATGGAACATTTTTAATCAATAAGAACGGGACATTTCAGTTGGTATCAGAGCGTTAGTCTTATAGAAATTACCCCAACATAATCTAATAAGGCAAAAGAAAACAATAAGGGAAAGGGCATAAAAATAGGGAAATTTGATTCCAAACCCGATGAACTTTATATGTATCGTCAACACCCGTATTTCTTAAGTTGTGACAATAACCCGGGAACCTCTAAACCACCAGGTTTTTCTAAACCAATGTGGAAAACGACGGCTCGTATTAGGGGAACATCATATATCCCTAGAAACTTGGCAAAACGAACCAAAACCGAAGAAGAAGAAACGAGCGAGTCAGAATAAGATAGTTGTATTCGTGTGGTGTAATATATGTAATATAGTGTGCTTATGCTTTATGATATATGAAAAAATTGCTTGTATTAATTAGTATTTTTTTTATGAATCTAACTCTTGTCTATTTTACAGTATAAAAACACAAAATGGATAGACAACCCAATATTTTAAGAGACCTACCCTGAGATATGATTGATGAAATCTTGTCTAGAGTCGGTCAGAATTTCTCGGCACAACTATTTAAGGCGAGATCAGTTTGTAAGACATTCGAAGAATGTTCCAAGAATGCCTTGATTTATAAAAGGCTTTCGTTAGAAAGATGGAGGATATCACATTGGGAAATTCATAAGTTACGATGTGTTTACTTTGACGCATATATTGCGAGGAACCCAAATGCTATTTTACGCAACGGGTAAGAAATTATTTTGACTCAATATATCCGAATATAGGACTTCGTGATTTAGAAAAAGTGGCTAACATGCAACATAAAGAAGCATGTTATGCTTATGGGTTAGTAATGTTCGCTTCTCACCAAAGTGAGAACAAGAACATCGGGCTACAACTATTAAACAAAACGTTCCCACAAGTGAAGGAGTCGGTAATTGGGGTAAGAAATGAGGTTTTAGGTTATTACGAGACTGTTGGTCATTACGTAACCTTCATCCTTTTGACGACGTTACAACACATTGCCTTACTATCGGTCACGACGGTTATGTTCCACAACACCAAGGATGGGAAGTGGTATTAGTAAAACCAGAATGCATGACTTGTTTCTGGACGTATGAATTACGTGTCTTTATTGCCTTTGCTAAACGCCTTATTTATTAACTAGAATTATCTTCGCAACTATTTTGTATCAAAGTTTTATGTGCTATATTTCATGCTATATGTAAAATAGCAGTATTGTAAGTTTGCAAGTTATTGTATAAAGGCTTGAATATGATATGTTTTTTTGTTTTTTTGTTTTTGTGATTAGTTTTTCATATAGAATTGTAGTAGTTGAAATGGTATGTTAGCTACTAAGTATGAACTTAACGGGTAGGTACTACCCGAATTAAAGAGTATAAAACGCTAATATGAAGAAAGAGCTTTTATAAATAAGTTCATATTACGCTATGAAATACTATTGACTACTCTTGATATTCTATATGATTAACTCGTTTCATTTAACTATTTTGAAGGAAATGGCACCGAATACTCGACACACCTTGAATATGAGCGAAGAGGAATTTCGTGCCTTTCTTGCTTCAAACATAGCCGCAGTACAGGCTGCGCTACATACCAACAATAACCTTGGATCTAGCAGTACAGGAAACCGTGTAGGATGCACCTTGATAATGCTAAAAACGAACATATATTTCATAGCATTATCCCTCAAGAAAGACAAGCTTTTAGTTGCAATTTTCCTATTTACAAGTGATATTCGGTTAAATAATAAAAGGTGAAGACAAAAGACAGATTCGACGAATTGAAGACGCAAACGACCAAAAAGCTAAAAAGTACAAAGTACAATCAAAGAGGTTCCAATTATTGATAAGAAACGTCTCAAAATTACAAGAGTACAAGACGCGAAACGCAAAGTACAAGATATTAAATTATACGCAAGGACGTTAGAAAATTCGGAACCGGGACTAAAGTCAACTCTCAATGCTCGACGCAACGGACTAAAAATTACAAGTCAACTATGCTCATAAATATAATATAATATTTAAATAATTCTTATAATTATTTATATATTATATAATATATTATAGAACCGTCGGCAGAAGAAAACAACCACATGTGACTCTCCCCAGCTGGCCATGCGATCGCATGAGCTGGAAGAGCAAAACTCATGCGATCGCATGAGGTTCTTTTCCAGCTCACAAGGCCTATAAAATCGAGTGTTTGGTTCATCATAATCAATATATATCAATCTCTCTAATACTCAACGTATAATATTTATATTTATATTATAATTTTAATTTCCAATAATAAGGGTATATTAGCGAATGTTGTAAGGGTGTAAGTCGAAATTCTGTCCGTGTAACGCTACGCTATTTTTAATCATTGTAAGTTATGTTCAACCTTTTTACATTAATGTCTCGTAGCTAAGTTATTATTATGCTTATTTAAGTCGAGGTAATCATGATGTTGGGCTAGAAATACTAAAATTGGGTAATTGGGCTTTGTACCATAATTGGGGTTTGGACAAAAGAACGACACTTGTGGAAATTAGACTATGGGCTATTAATGGGCTTTATATTTGTTTAACTAAATGATAGTTTGTTAATTTTAATATAAAGATTTACAATTGGACGTCCCTATAAATAACCATATACACTCGATCGGACACGATGGGCGGGATATTTATATGTACAAATAATCGTTCATTTAACCGGACGCTGGAATGGATTAATAGTCACTAGAATTATTAAAACAGGGGTGAAATTATGTACAAGGACACTTGGCATAATTGATAACAAAGTATTAAAACCTTGGGTTACACGCAGTCGATAACCTGGTGTAATTATTAAACAAAGTATTAAAATATTGTTACAGTTTAAGTCCCCAATTAGTTGGAATATTTAACTTCGGGTATAAGGATAATTTGACGAGGACACTCGCACTTTATATTTATGACTGATGGACTGTTATGGACAAAACCAGACGGACATATTAAATAATCCAGGACAAAGGAAAATTAACCCATGGGCATAAAACTAAAATCAACACGTCAAACATCATGATTACGGAAGTTTAAATAAGCATAATTATTTTATTTCATATTTAATTTCCTTTATTTTATATTTAATTGCACTTTTAATTATCGCACTTTTATTTATTATTATTGTATTTAATTGCACTTTTAATTATCGTACTTTTTAATTATCGCAATTTTATTTTATCGCACTTTTATTTATCGCAATTTCATTATCGTTATTTACTTTACGCTTTAAATTAAGTCTTTTATTTATTTATTATTTTACATTAGGTTTTAACTGCGACTAAAGTTTTTAAAATCGACAAACCGGTCATTAAACGGTAAAAACTCCCTTTATAATAATAATATTACTTATATATATATATTTGTATTTTTATAAAATAAAACTAATATAGCGTTAAGCTTTGTTTAAAGATTTTCCCTGTGGAACGAACCGGACTTACTAAAAACTACACTACTGTACGATTAGGTACACTGCCTATAATTGTTGTAGCAAGGTTTAAGTATATCCATTCTATAAATAAATAAATATCTTGTGTAAAATCGTATCATATTTAATAGTTTTTCCTAGTAAAAATAAAGCTATTTTATATATACCTCACATAACATCAAGTATTTTTGGCGCCGCTGCTGGGGAAATTAAACGCCGGAAGCGCAACGCTAATATATATAAAAAAAATTATTTTTAAGTTTACTTTTATAAAAAATACGCTTTTTTAAAAAATACGTTTTAAATATTCAAAAATATAAAAATAAAAATAAAAATTTATATATTTTCAAGAGTTTGTTAAAAGTTTTATAAAGTTTCTTTATTTTTATTTTAGTGTTAAAAAATATAAGTTTTATTTAAATATTTCGTATTTATTTAAAACAAAAAATCAAAACAGAAAAAAAAATAAAAACACTCGAGTCCAGTACTGTAGCAGCCCAGTGTCTGGCCCGAAACCCTAGTCCATGCGATCGCATGGCTGGATAACTTAGGACTCATGCGATCGCATGAGCCCTGCTGACACGCCACATTTGACCTAGTACTGCATTAATTACGGGGTAAAATTTATTATTATTATACTTTAACCCTAATTAGGGTTATATTTTTATAATAATTAGTTTAGTTTTATTATTTATTTTGTATTTTAATGTTTAATTAGTTTTATTAAATTATAAATTTAATAGTTTTATAAAATAAATAATATAAAAATAATATTTTTATAAAAATTGTAATTTTTACAACTTTTAGTTTATTTTTATATTTTGTTCCTTTTTATTCGTTTTAGCGTAATTTTTGTATTTTTCGTTCGTATTTAGTTTTAAGATATAGTTTTTGCCACAGTTATTTTTATTTCTAGATTTTTAGGCTTTGCCGTAAAATCCCTTAAATGCTTTTTCTTTAGACTAAGATCTAAGTGCTCTAGAATTTTGCGACGCCCTTTTTAAGTTTTAGTATCTTTTTTAAGTTATTGCCATTTGGGATATAGTTTTACTTGTAAGCTTTAATATTTTTAGACGCAACTTTTAATTCTTAGTTTTTAGTTCCTTTGTAAGTTTCGACGCGCTACTTTCTTATTTTTATTTTTTTCGACGCCTTTTACCTATGTATCAATTATCACTCCAATTAGTAATCTTAATTTGCAATTTTAATTTTAAGTTAGTGATAATAATAAGGTTGGGATAGTCGAGTGTTTTAAAGTTTTAAAAGTCACTCTTTTTCTTTCTTATTTCTCCAATTTTAATACTGACGCACTCTTTTTCTTTCTTATTTCTCGTCATTCTAGTTTTAGGACATAGATTTTTATTCTACTTCTTATCTAAATTTCTTTAAATTACGAAAATTTATTTTCAGCGGTTAAATTGATAGACATCAAAATTTTCTGGTTAGTAGTAATAGTTGGATTTATACGTGGACCGGGTTATTGGAGCCAAACAGTACTCAATTATATTGAGACCAAACGAATCCTGCCCCTCTGCTGCATCTTTTGGCTATTCGAAACGTGAGAAAATCAGAAAAGTCTATTAATTGGATAACTTATATAATTTTTCTTTCTTTTTAAAAACTAATAGGATATTCACTGAATGCACCGAGAAAGACGTTCACCACCTTTTGTACGTTCACCACCTGTAACTCGATCAAGACATCTAGCTAATATTACCGCCGTTGATTTTTCTTTAGAATCGTCATCCAGTCGACCAAGTACTCCAATTCAAATTTACGATAATCCATTTTTTGAACCCGACCTCACAATTGAGAATCCGGAGAATATTCACGGACAATTCATAGATCCTGAACCACTAATCTTTTCTCCGGAACCACCAATCATTCAAACAGAGATTGTTGAGGAACGAACCATTAAATCAGAATCCTCTAGTGATTCCGATTCAACAAATTCAATTATGGAAAATCTGGAACCTCTAAGTATGGAAGACCGAATGCGAGCTAAACGCACTGGCCAAGGTCACGTAATTATTCATCCAGACATTAATGCGCCAGATTATGAAATCAAAGGACAAATTCTACATATGGTGACTAATCAATGCCAATATAGTGGTGCGCCGAAGGAAGATCCAAATGAACATCTTCGTACCTTTAATAGGATCTGCACTCTATTTAAAATAAGAGAAGTTGAGGATGAACAGATATATCTCATGTTATTTCCCTGGACGTTAAAGGGAGAATCCAAAGATTGGTTAGAATCGTTACCTGAAGGGGCGATTGATACATGGGACGTTTTAGTTGAAAAATTTCTTAAACAATTCTTTCCAGCATCTAAATCCGTAAGACTTCAAGGAGAAATTGTTACGTTCACACAGAAACCAAATGAAACTCTATATGAGGCATGGACAAGATTTAGAAAGTTATTAAGAGGATGTCCGCAACATGGTTTAGACACTTGTCAAATAGTACAAATATTCTACCAAGGATGCGACATCACTACAAGGAAAGACATCGATATAGCAGTTGGTGGTTCTATTATGAAGAAACCGAAACTGATGCTTATAAAATTATTGATAACACTGCTTCCCACTCACATGAGTGGCACCAAGAAAAAGATATCGTTAGATCATCTAAAGCAGCTAGAGCCGATTCTAGCCATGACTTAGATTCCATTTCCGCAAAGATAGATGCTGTTGAGAGACGAATGGAAAAGATGACTAAAGATATACACTCAATACGAATTAGTTGTGAACAGTGTGGAGGACCACATTTGATAAAAGATTGTCTCAGTATTGAACTAACAATGGAACAAAGAGAGAATGTTTCATATCTAAACCATTGGCCTGGAAATAATTATCAGAATAATTATCAACCGCCAAGACCAATCTACAATCAAAACTAGAATTATAACCGAAATATTCCATACAACAACCAACAAGGTCCTAGCAATCAACAAGTATCCAATAATACTTACAATCAGCAAAGACCTAATTTTCAAAACAAACCACCACAAACCGATGATAAAAAGCCAAATTTAGAAGATATGATGACGAAGCTAGTTGAATCTCAAACACAGTTTTTCACATCTCAGAAACAAACCAATGAACAAAATGCTCAAGCATTTAGAAATCAACAAGCTTCTATTCAAAACTTAGAACAAGAAGTAACTAACCTAGCAAGGTTAATAGGTGAAAGAAAACCGAGAAGTCTACCTAGTGATACAAATGTTAACCCCAGAAATGAAACAGCTAAAGCCATTACCACAAGAAGTGGTATTACACTTAAATCACCTGAAATACCTGTAACTTTTGATGAAGCTATTCCTACTCCACAAGAACCACAACCTGAACAAGATAAGGAAACAGAATCGGTAGTTGAAAAGGTTAATGAAGATAACACAGTTAAGGCTAAACCTTATGTTAAACCATACCAACCACCACTTCCTTACCCGAGTAAAATGAAAAAAGAGAGACTTGAAGCCGAGCAATCCAAATTCTTGGATATGTTTAAACAGATAAATGTAAATCTTCCTTTCATTGATGTAATTTCAGGAATGCCTAGATATGCTAAATTTCTGAAAGATCTAATCTCGAATAGAAAAAAATGGAAGAACTCTCGGCTGTTACTATGAATGCTAATTGTTCAGCAGTGCTGTTGAATAAGATACTAGAAAAACTATCTGATCCAGGAAGTTTCACAATTTCATGTTTTCTGGATAGTCTTAGTTCAATAGAAGCATTGGCAGACTTAGGTGCTAGTATAAATTTAATGCCATATTCACTATACACTAAACTAGACCTTGGAGAATTGAAACCAACAAGAATAAGTATACAACTAGCCGATCGATCAATAAAATATCCTAGAGGGATAATGGAGAACATGCTAGTTAAAGTTGGTACTTTAGTATTTCCAGTAGATTTTGTTGTTCTGGATATGGAAGAAGATTCTCAAGTTCCTCTCATATTAGAAAGACCATTCTTAAACACGGCTAAAGTAATGATAGATGTGTTTGGTAAGAAACTGACCCTAAGTATAGAGGATGAGAGTGTTACCTTTTTAGTTGATAGAGCAATGCAACAACCGCAATCTGCAGATGATGCATGTTATTATATTCAAACTATAGAATCACATGCAGAATTGTTAGAAGAATTTCCAGAATTACAAGGAATAGGAGAATGTTCTTTAGGAGAAGGAACTGAACCAATTGATGAAACTGAAATATTAGCTACACTTATGGCTAATGGATATGAACCAACAACAGAAGAAATTCAAATGCTAAAAGAATAAGACAGATATCGATATAAATCATCGATATAAGAACCACCAAAATTAGAGTTAAAGCCACTTCCAAACCATTTGGAATATGCTTATTTACATGGTAAATCTGAATTACCTGTAATAATATCGTCTTCTCTTACTAAAAATGAGAAATCAAAACTCATTTCTGTGTTAAAAGCTCATAAACCAGCTATTGCATGGAAGATTCATGATATTAAAGGAATAAGTCCTTCGTATTGCACACATAAAATCCTTATGGAAGAATGTCATAAAACGTATGTGCAACACCAACGAAGACTAAATCCTAATATGCAAGATGTTGTTAAGAAAGAAATTATTAAACTGCTTGATGCAGGTTTAATTTATCCAATCTCTGATAGTCCGTGGGTAAGCCCAGTTCAATGCGTGCCTAAGAAGGGTGGCATGACTGTCATTACAAATGAGAAAAATGAGCTTATTCCTACTAGGATTGTAACAGGATGGCGTGTATGTATTGATTATAGAAAATTAAATGACGCCACTAGAAAAGATCACTTTCCCTTACCTTTTATTGGTCAAATGTTGAAAAGATTAGCCGGAAACAGTTACTATTGTTTTCTTGATGGTTTTTCCGGATATTTTCAAATTCCAATAGCGCCCGAAGACCAAGAGAAAACCACATTCACGTGCCCTTATGGTACTTTTTCTTACAAACGCATGCCATTTGGACTTTGCAACGCCCCTGCAACCTTTCAAAGGTGCATGATGGCGATTTTTCACGACATGATAGAAGAATGCATGGAAGTTTTCATGGATGACTTTTCAGTCTTCGGTGATACATTTGAATCATATTTAGTTAATCTTGAACGAATGCTTATTAGATGTGAACAATCAAATCTAGTACTTAATTGGGAGAAATGCCATTTCATGGTTAAAGAAGGCATCGTTCTTGGTCATAAAATCTCAAAGGAAGGAATTGAAGTGGATAGAGCTAAAGTAGATGTAATTGCTAAACTTCCACATCCCACCAATGTTAGAGGAGTTAGGAGTTTTCTAGGGAATGCCGGTTTTTACCGACATTTCATAAAAGATTTTTCTAAAATTGCCACTCCTATGAATAAACTCCTACAAAAGGATGCTCCATTCATCTTTTCAGATGAATGTATCAAATCTTTTAATATTCTTAAAGAAAAACTCACTAATGCGCCAATCATGATAACTCCAAATTGGAATTTACCGTTTGAACTTATGTGCGATGCAAGTGATTTTGCAATGGGAGCCGTTTCAGGACAAAGGATTGAAAAACGATTTCAACCTATATATTATGCTAGTAAGACGTTACAAGGAGCACAAACAAATTACACAACTACTGAAAAAGAACTCCTTGCTATTGTCTTTGCTTTTGACAAATTTCGTTCATATCTCGTTCTAGCTAAAACGGTGGTCTATACTGACCATTCTGCTCTTAGATACCTATTTTCGAAACAAGATTCCAAACCAAGATTAATCCGTTGGATCTTACTCTTACAAGAGTTCGATATTGAAATCCGAGATAAAAGAGGAGCAGAAAATCTCGTCGCTGATCATCTTTCTCGTCTTGAAAATCCCGAATTAGAAGTTCTAAATGAATCGGCCATACAAGACAACTTTCCTGATGAATATCTATTGAAGATAGATTATAATGAAATTCCATGGTTTGCAAACTATGCAAACTACTTAGTATGTGGATTCCTTGAAAAGGGATTATCGTACCAAAAACGAAAGAAATTCTTTAGTGATATAAAACACTATTTCTGGGAAGATCCACATTTGTTTAAAAGTTGTCCCGATGGAATAATACGCCGATGTGTATTCGAAGATGAAGCTAGTAAAATTTTAAACCATTGTCACAGGACTAACAGGAGGGCATTATGGGCCTCAACTCACAGCAAGAAAAGTTTATGATGCTGGATTCTATTGGCATACAATTTACAAAGACGCACACTTTCTTTGCAAATCCTGTGATGCATGTCAAAGGGCCGGAAAAATAAGTCAACGTGATGAAATGCCACAAAATATCATTCAAGTATGTGAAGTATTTGACATTTGGGGGATTGACTTTATGGGTCCATTTCCGAAATCTCATAATAATCTATACATTCTCGTAGCCATTGATTATGTATCTAAATGGGCAGAAACACAAGCTCTCCCAACTAACGATGCACGAGTTGTAGTCAACTTTTTAAAACGTCTTTTTGCAAGGTTTGGAACACCGAAAGCTTTAATAAGTGATCGGGGAACTCATTTTTGTAATAATCAACTTGAGAAAGTTCTTAAAAGATATGGAGTAACTCATAAAATCTTCACCGCATATCATCCACAAACAAGTGGACAAGTTGAAAATACCAACCGACCTTTAAAACGTATTCTAGAGAAAACCGTAGGATCAAATCCGAAAGAATGGTCCATTAAATTGGAGGATGCACTCTGGGCTTTTAGAACAGCCTACAAAACTCCAATTGGTACCACACCTTTTAGACGCATTTATGGAAAAGCATATCATCTTCCATTAGAAATTGAACACAAAGCATTTTGGGCTTTGAAGACATGTAATCTTGATTTACATGAAGCTGGACGTCTACGATTAAGTCAACTAAACGAATTAGAAGAATTAAGACATGAAGCATACGAAAATTCGTTAATCTATAAAGAAAGAACGAAGAAATGGCATGATAAAAGAATCGGAAGTTCAAAAGAATTTAAAGAAGGAGACAGAGTTCTTCTTTTCAATTCAAGATTCAAGCTATTTCCTGGAAAATTGAAATCAAGATGGTCTGGACCATTCATAGTCAAAAGAGTTTTCCCATACGGAACAGTAGAATTAATAAATTCAAATGGGATTGAATTTAAGGTTAATGGTCACAGAGTTAAACATTACATAGATAGTCCGATGGAAGTTGACAACGAAGTTAATCACAATTTCGATACCACAGCTAACTAAGTGTGGGTAGAATCAAGTCTTTAAAGGATAATATGTATTTATGTTAGAGTTAGATTTTCGTATTTCGTGTAGTTCTCGAAAATGGAACCCGAATAGTCTTTCCCTAGCAGACCCTAAAGAACTAGTCATCTCCCCCCATTCTGAATTTTTATTTTTTTTAGATTTTTACGAAATGAAGACTTCCTGTGAACTAAACCATGGTCTAATGCTACACGCTTTGATTACTAAACGTAATAATGACACACTTCCGAGTGAACTGGTATCAGTAATCAGAGAAAAATTGGATGGAGTAAGAAAAGAATCCAGATGCGAAGATAATAAGTTACAATTTGGTAAAGGAATATCAAAATCCGCAGCGAAAAGGAGAGCACGACACCTTGAAAAATGTCACAAATGCAGAAAATGGTCACACGAAGGTAAATGTTCAAATAATCAAACCTATTCAAACACCGAATTTGTTACTTTATGCAGAGACGGACCGTTCATATGTTTAGAAGAAAAAACGTTAAATGCTCGAGGTTACGCCTATGTAGCCATGGAAAACCAATTAGTCCGACTATCTTATGAGTGGGCTAGAGCATATCACTAAGAAAATACCTCACAGGTAAATATGTACAGTTTTTATTTTTATTTTTATTTTTAACCTTTTGATAATAAACGCTAATTTGTTCGCTATAAAGTATTAAATTGGTATTCGATGAAATTAGGTCTTGCAACCGAAATTATTGATATCATACAAAAATTTATTACATCACTGCGAAATTGAACGTTTATTCTTAAGGTATAAATATCTTTAATCAATCAACACAAAATATTTCAAAAATTCGTCATGAGTTAAATTAGGTCATGGATCCGAAATTACTTTACCGAAAAGAAGGGCGTATATTTTTAATAATATTTGATTGATTAAAGTGGGATAAAAGCCAAAAAGATTTTTAATTTTATTTTTACCATATTTTTAAATATTAATAAATTAATATTAAATTGATATTGTAAACTTTTTAAATCAATATATTTAAAATTGTGAATATTTGAAAAATTAATATTTTTAATATAAGTTTGTATGTATAAAAACAAAATATAATTTAAGTTTGGTGTGAATTTTTAATATGAATTTTTAATTTTATGCATTTTAAATTTAAGTTTGGTGTGAATTTAAAAACAAAAATTTACTTTATTTCGCTAAGTTAAAAATATGATTTTTAAAATTCATCGTGAGTTTAAGACTAAGTCATTGAACCGAAATTGCTTTACCCGATTGAGGGACGAGAACTTTTATTATCATTATTTTTAATCTTAATGAATTAAAGTATGCCAAAAACATTAAAAAAACCCCAAAATCTTTGCTTTTAAAACCGCTCTTTAATTTGACAAATTTTAAAATTTTGTCGAGGGATAGACTAGGACATCGATCCGAAACGCCCTCATCCTAAAAAGAAACAAATTTTTAAAATTTAAGTTAATTTTATGTTTTATAAAGTTATAAGGTTTTAAAAAAAAAAAAAAAAAAAAAAAAAAAAAAAAACTGAAAGTACTGTACCCGGATTCCCATGCGATCGCATGGGAATTGAACTCCAACTCCATGCGATCGCATGGAGCTGGAAATCAGGCCTGATACAAGTAGTCGACTGGTCTGCTCTTTCTCACTTCAAACACACACATACACGAATACACTCCCAAATAATCACCAAAAATCACCAAAATTCACCGTAATTCGTCAAATTTTTTTGCTCTAATCATGCCTAGATTCTCATTCTTCAGCAAAAAGGTAAAAATTACACCCCTAAACTCTATAAATTTGCTAGTTTTTGTGATAATTACCAATATTTTACCTAATGCAATTTTGTTAATTTCTAGTGTAATTAGTGTTAAATTGTTAATATTTTATGCATGTATAACCTAGATTGATGCTGTGACGATCGCTCCAAATCCATATGGACGAACACGTCATTCATTGATTTCATTACGAGGTATTTGACCTCTATATGATACGTTTTGTAAACATTGCATTCTTTTCAAAAGGTACAATAAATGAATATGAATTTCTAAGGTTTTCAACGTTTGATGATTTCTACATATAGACAAACACCATAAATAATAGTTTACCATAATACATCCATTGACAATGAAGTCAAAATAAGATACACGGTGATGATTTTGTGAATGCAAAGTTTTCTTGAATAAAACATGCATGACTCCATACACATAGCTTGTATCATATATAAGCAAACAGTGGAAGACTTCTAGAAACCTGAGAATAAACATGCTAACAAGTATCAACACAAAGGTTGGTGAGTTCATAGTTTTAATGTATCATATAATCTGTATATAAAGGTGGATCACAAGATTTCAGTTGTTTCATTCAGAAACGTTTATCAAAATATTCTACGAAATTGAGCACCCTGGTAACTAAACTTAACGTATATATATTTTATACCCTGTGTATAATCATCTTAATAATACACGCAAACTAACGTGTACGCTTCTCAAATAGCATACATCCATTAAAAGGCTAGTGCTCTAGCTCGGACGGGGATATCAAGACCTATGGATCCATATACTACTACTCGCGCCCACCAGTTCTTATAACTGGCAGTTACTAGTTACCAAAGCTAAGGGATTTTCGGTTCAAACTCAGTGTAGAATTTAGTATGTACTTGTATCCATTGTGTTTAAAATAAAGTGCATGTATTCTCAGCCCAAAAATATATATTGCAAAAGCATTTAAAAAGGGAGCAAATGAACTCACCTTAGCAGCACATAAGGTCATTCATCAAAAAGTGATCGTAACTCAGAATGCAAGATTAACCGTAGATCTCAACCTAGAGAACATATATTGGTCAATACATGTCTAATAAACTAGGTTGGGTTATAGTGTATCACAATCCTAATGCTCGAGATCGACATACAAAAGTTATCAAAAGTCATTTCAAAAAGTCAATTTTGACAATTGTTCAACAAAACGAGACGTGCCTTATATAAGGATTCATTTACTTGGCTAGTAGTATTTTATCAATCTCATAAACAGGTTGTTTAAATATTAATTGCAGATTTAAACGCAATTCCAATTAACGTCAATTATAATTCAGTTGACCATATCTTTTGATTCGTTCATCGAAATTACGCGATTTCTAAATGAAAAGTTATTGATTTTTCACCAGCTTTTCAAAAACATGTATATCATATACCTTTTACCAGTAATATATGTATTTAATTCGTGATTCATTATAAACTGTTTAACGATGAAATTTAGCATACAAGCATGTATAAATATATACTCGAGCACTAGACATGTATACACTATTAATATATAAAAGATAAGATATGAATGCTCACGTATCAATATTGAGATTCAATATTGCAGGAAAGTACGTAGACGCAACAGAGATGATAAATACTAGGTTTGATTGCGAACAATACCCATGAACATTACCCATAACCTCCATAACTATAACCCATAATTTCCTTAGTTCTATCCCGTTTGAAGCTTGTTTTGAAAGTGACACGCTCATGACCTCGTCGTAATATTTTATGTATAATATTACTAAAAATATTAAGATTAATAATAATAATAATCTTAATAATAATAATAATAATAATAATAATAATATAATAATAATAATAATAATAATAATAATAATAATAATAATAATAATAATAATAATTATAATTATAATAATTAAATACTTACAGGGTAATATATGTGTAAAAGAATTCGAGCAGAAACTGGACTTTTATAGGAAACTTTTTGAAATCTGATGCCCATGCGATCGCATGGGTTTTATGCCTATTTCTCATGCGATCGCATGGCCGTCAAATCCAGCTCACATATTTTTTGTTTTCTTGTTTGTCGACATAATTAAATATAATATATATAATATATATAATTTAAATAATTAATTATATATTATATTTAATTCATGTGTATAGTTGACTTGTAATTTTCGTTCCGATGACTCGTACGTTGTCACTCGACTTATGTCCCGGTTCCGGTTTCTCGAACGCATTTCTGTACGCTTAGAAAACTCGCAATTTATGTTTTGTGACTCGTACCTTTGTCAAAATATAGTCTTAAATTATCAATAAACTATATCATTCTAAGTGTATCTTAAACTTTCGAGTGTTTTGGTCATTTACTTCTATAAATTATTGTCTCGCTATGTGTTAATATATATATAATAACAAATCGTTTTATAACCAAGTTAATATATATTTTCAACATTCATAAACATGTTTTAAATATACTTCGCAAGTTATTCATACAATTAATATTCCAGCTTTTCATATATATTCAAATAAATATTTAAACCAATAAGTTTAATGTACGGTATCAAACAATTAATACATTGTTAAGTTTTCAAGTTATAGTATATATATGTATCTATATACATATAATTGTTCGCGAATCGCCAAGAACAATCGAAAGGTATTTGAATATATGAAAGTAGTTCAAAAATTTTGAAATTCAGTTTTACAGACTTTGCTTATCGTGTCAGAAATATTAATCATACAAAGATTAAGTTTAAATTTGGTCAGAAATTTCCGGGTCATCACAGTACCTACCCGTTAAAGAAATTTCATCCCGAAATTTGAGTGAGGTCGTCATGACTAACAATAAAAATGTTTTCATGACGTATATGTGTTGATAAGTAGAGTTTTATTACCGTTGAATAATATGGATAAAACAATCCGATTATTCAAAGCGTATGAGAGAAGTTATCGTAAAAGAGTGAAATGAAGAATAGAGATTCGTCTTAACTCTTGACATATTAACGATTGATTTCCGTAATTTAAGGAATAGAAAATCTTCATAATCTAAATAAGATTTGATTCTTCGGAATTTAAGGAAATTAAGATTTCTTTTGATTAAATGCGTAATTTGCCTCGATTGCTATGTTTGATATTTCGCTATAAATTGACCTCTTCCGTTTCATTATTTTCATCACTCTTACATCTTCTTCCTCATTCCCTATTTTCAAAAGATTGTGAAAAGTGCTTCATCCAGTTCTGATTCTTGATATACTCCTAACTTTCATATCTGTCATTCTTCTTTTTCATCTACCGCCGGAGGAAATTATTTTCTTCTACCATTACCTTGGGGTTATAGTGTTTTTTATTCTCCCGTGTCTTTATATTGCTATACGTATTGATATACACGGTTTGTAATTTCTGGGTGATTGTTGGGTTTTATATCTTCCCTTATATTTCGATGTCTCTGCTTCTGTCTTTCCATAATCATTGACATCCACAGTTAATACTCTCTCCAATTTACTGTGATTTATATATACTCCCATTGATATTTTGAAGCTTCATGCTTTTGTTTTATCTTTCCGACTTTAAATCAAGCGAATAATGGTCAGAATTCGTAGGTATGAATTTCGGAATGAACATAATTAATGTTCTAAAAAGAAACGATAATAGCACAATCTGACTTGTCAAATTACCAGAATACCTCGAAAAAGACAGAAAATATTTTCTTGATAGTTTAGAGGTTAAATAGAATGAAAGAGTTATGTAACATGGTTTATAATGAGGGTATGATCTGTGAACCTTTATCACGTTCCATTAGAAACTCAGCATGACTTACTGTAATATAATCACGTTGATCAAGTGTCATTATATTATACTAACTCATGCTTCAGTTCCCAACACCTCTTCAAAAATATTCATATTTTTAACTCGAAGGTTTTCAGAATTTAGAAACTAAAATAGTTTTTTTTATGATGTTACACAGATATTGCAAGGAGAAAATTGATTTCCGATAAGAATGATTATGGAATTATCTCCAGAAATATGGAGGATATTTATAATGAAAGATACGATGATATCTTAGAATTTCTAATATCAGAGGATGATGAAGAATATTGTCCGCAAGGGTTTAGATTCGGAAGCAAGGTATTCGTTAATGTCTTCAGCAGATACTGAATCATTTGGATTCTTTGAAGTCAGGTTTTGTACTTATGATTTATCCACAGCCTCTTTCATCCTTTGCTCAATCCGTTTTCCAGTTCCAAACTTTCTCTTTTTCTGAGCTTTGCCAGCACACTATCCTTTATCATCAAACTTTTGGCTGTTAAGGTCAATTACAGTTTTTGCTGCTTCATCAGCATTCAAAGTTATCATAACCGAATCGTTGGTTATCAATCCGAGGTGTTTTCAAAAGTTTGAAGGGTTTGCATGAAGATTGTAATTGTCAAGATACATATGATGTTCTAGAATTTTGAACGATACAAATTTTCTTTTCCTGGGTTTATGAATAGAAGTGATGTTCTAGCACAGTTTTGAAGTCAAAGTATAGCATTTGAAAGATGTAAGAATCTAAGAGTGATGTTTTCTGTTAAATCTTGGCTTGGATTCTGATTTTTCAAAATCAGAATATGTAATTGAATTTGTATTGAAACGATTGTATATCGCTGTGAGCATAGTTAATAATTTTTGAATCAAAGTTGAAGAATGTACAGTATAACATATTAATTGTGAACTTATATATTTCCCGAGTATTACCTTAAAGATTTCACAATTAATACTTTGTACAAAAGAATTTTTTTTTATTACCGTCTTTATGAAAATATATGTATGTATATCTTCTTCAGATGTAATACCGATTTGATGAGTTAATATCATATTAAGCTCATTTGATTTTTGAATTGAATGAATAATCTCTAAAACATTAAGGATTACATAATCTTCGCGGAGTATTTCACTAATGAAATCAATACTTCATTATTTATTCTTATTCCTCGGTGAAGGATGTTGATGCTCGTGGAATTTTTGTGAACCTTATAAGGCACAGATGATGTTTTCTGAAAAGTTTCCAGTACATCGAAAATGAAAATGTAAAATCAATTATGTAATTGAATAATACACTTAGTTTATTAGGAAATGGAATTCATTGAGTTGAAACAGAGATTGTAGTTAACGAAGGTTAAGTTGTTAACGAAAGATGTACATTATAGCATATTAGTAATATGAATTAACCGAGTAGTAATTACCCTTTTTCAATTTATACATAATAGCTTAGTACGAAAAGATTTATGATGGTTTTAAAATTTATATATATAAAATATACATAAAATTTATTCAGGGGAAATATGTTAATACTTCATCGGTTATTGTTGCTGGTATTTCTTGGTAACTACGATGCGCATGACGTTGATGTTCAAGGTACATATTGTGATGTTGAGGCTTGAGGTGCGAATGTTGTTGGTGATGGTAATGGTACTGTTGGTGTTGTTGTCGGTGGTACTGTTGATGCCGGAGATTCTGCTGGTGCTTGTAACCTTTGCACCATATTCTCCAAAGCCACTACCCGAGCGCGAAGCTCGTTGACTTCTTCTACTACACCAGGATGATTGGTGGTTTGGACGAGCGGATGAATAAGATCCAGAATTTGAGAGAGTATATGATCATGACGAGATATTCTGGAGATGAGAGAGAAAATGGTATTACGAACAGGTTCGCCGGTAAGTGCTTCAGGTTCTTCGCCAAGAGGGCAATGTGGTGGACGGAAGGGATCGCCTTCTTCTTGTCTCCAATAATTAAGTAGGCTACAAACCCATCCCCAATTCATCCAGAATAGATGATGACTAATTGGTTAATCCATTCCGGTTACACTGTCTTCGGAATTCAGGTGAATATCCATATCGAAATAGCTGTCAGAGTTTAAGGAATTTTAACTAGATACGGGATCCATCTTGTATAATTAAGGAGATGATTTTTTTTATATGAATTAGATTATAGAATTTAGTTTGGTATTCTTCAATACATAACTTACATATGTATATATAATACCAAATTCCATAAATCACGGAGAAATTTTCGGAAGATGTCAGGAAAAGTTTACAGTAACAGATACGCTAAGATATGAATTTTGTCTATACACTATTCATGCAATCAATGCAGTAAAATGTGTCTAGACTAGGAATGATAAGCAGGTAATTTCAGACAAAAAAATGATAAGCAAAACTTTTGACATGCAGACACGGTCGAAGTCCATACTTACTAATGCATCCTAACAACTATCAGTTAGACACACTCATGCAAGACCTGGTTCGCTAGGACCAACGCCCTGATACCAACTGTGACGATCGCTCCAAATCCATATGGACGAACACGTCATTCATTGATTTCATTACGAGGTATTTGACCTCTATATGATACGTTTTGTAAACATTGCATTCTTTTCAAAAGGTACACAATAAATGAATATGAATTTCTAAGGTTTTCAACGTTTGATGATTTCTACATATAGAGAATCACCATAAATAATAGTTTACCATAATACATCCGTTGACAATGAAGTCAAAATAAGATACACGGTGATGATTTTGTGAATGCAAAGTTTTCTTGAATAAAACATGTATGACTCCATGCACATAGCTTGTATCACATATAAGCAAACAGTGGAAGACTTCTAGAAACCTGAGAATAAACATGCTAACAAGTGTCAACACAAAAGTTGGTGAGTTCATAGTTTTAATGTATCGTATAATCTGTATATAAAGGTGGATCACAAGATTTCAGTTGTTTCATCCAGAAACGTTTATCAAAATATTCTACGAAATTGAGCACCCTGGTAACTAAACTTAACGTATATATATTTTATACCCTTTGTATAATCATCTTAATAATACACGCAAACCAACGTGTACGCTTCTCAAATAGCATACGTCCATTAAAAGGCTAGTGCTCTAGCTCGGACGGGGATATCAAGCCCTATGGATCCATATACTACTACTCGCGCCCACCAGTTCTTATAACTGGCAGTTACTAGTTACCAAAGCTAATGGATTTTCGGTTCAAACTCAGTGTAGAATTTAGTATGTACTTGTATCCATTGTGTTTAAAATAAAGTGCATGTATTCTCAGCCCAAAAATATATATTGCAAAAGCATTTAAAAAGGGAGCAAATGAACTCACCTTAGCAGCACATAAGGTCATTCATCAAAAAGTGATCGTAACTCAGAATGCAAGATTAACCGTAGATCTCAACCTAGAGAACATATATTGGTCAATACATGTCTAATAAACTAGGTTGGGTTATAGTGTATCACAATCCTAATGCTCGAGATCGACATACAAAAGTTATCAAAAGTCATTTCAAAAAGTCAATTTTGACAATTGTTCAACAAAACGAGACGTGCCTTATATAAGGATTCATTAACTTGGCTAGTAGTATTTTATCAATCTCATAAATAGGTTGTTTAAATATTAATCGCAGATTTAAAAGCAATTCCAATTAACGTCAATTATAATTCAGTTGACCATATCTTTTGATTCGTTCATCGAAATTACGCGATTTCTAAATGAAAAGTTATTGATTTTTCACCAGCTTTCCGAAAACATGTATATCATATACCTTTTACCAGTAATATATGTATTTAATTCGTGATTCATTATAAACTGTTTAACGATGAAATTTAGCATACAAGCATGTATAAATATATACTCGAGCACTAGACATGTATACACTATTAATATATAAAAGATAAGATATGAATGCTCACGTATCAATATTGATATTCAATATTGCAGGAAAGTACGTAGATGCAACAGAGATGATAAATACTAGGTTTGACTTGCGAACAATACCCATGAATATTACCCATAACCTCCATAGCTATAACCCATAATTTCCTTAATTCTATCCCGTTTGAAGCTTGTTTTGAAAGTGACACGCTCACGACCTCGTCGTAATATTTTATGTATAATATTACTAAAAATATTAAGATTAATAATAATAATAATTTTAATAATATAATAATAATAATAATAATAATAATAATAATAATAATTATTATTATTATTATTATAATTATAATTATAATAATTAAATACTTATAGAGTAATATATGTGTAAAAGAATTCGAGCAGAAACTGGACTTTTATAGGCAACTTTTTGAAATCTGATGCCCATGCGATCGCATGGGTTTTATGCCTATTTCTAATGCAATCGCATGGCCATCAGATCCAGCTCACATATTTTTTTGTTTTCTTGTTTGTCGACATAATTAAATATAATATATATAATATATATAATTTAAATAATTAATTATATATTATATTAAATTCATGTGCATAGTTGACTTGTAATTTTCATTCCGATGACTCGTACGTTGTCACTCGACTTATGTCCCGGTTCCGGTTTCTCGAACGCATTTTCGTACGCTTAGAAAACTCGCAATTTACGTTTTGTGACTCGTACCTTTGTCAAAATATAGTCTTAAATTATCAATAAACTATATCATTCTAAGTGTATCTTAAACTTTCGAGTGTTTTGGTCATTTACTTCTATAAATTATTATCTCGCTATTTGTTAATATATATATATATAATAACAAATCGTTTTATGACCAAGTTAATATATATTTTCAACATTCATAAACATGTTTTAAATATACGTCGCAAGTTATTCATACAATTAATATTCCAACTTTTCATATATATTCAAATAAATATTTAAACCAATAAGTGTAATATACAGTATCAAACAATTAATACATTGTTACATTTTCAAGTTATAGTATATATATGTATCTATATACATATAATTGTTCGCGAATCGTCAAGAACAACCGAAAGGTATTTGAATATATGAAAGTAGTTCAAAAATTTTGAGATTCAGTTTTACAGACTTTGCTTATCGTGTCAGAAATATTAATCATACAAAGATTAAGTTTAAATTTGGTCAGAAATTTCCGGGTCATCACAGATGCTATTTAACATGATTTGAAGCCAAAAACTTCAAAAATTTTAGAAATCTAGGGTTTGTGTTCTTGAGCAATTTGGGGCTTTTTGATATAAACAGATTATGGCCGATTTTGGTCATGAATTATTGCTAAATTGAGTAGTATAACATGTTTAGGTAGTTAAATGATCCAAACATTGATCCTAAACATGATTTTTGGAGATTAAAGTGGACTTTTTAAGTCCAAAATTCATGAACTTGATTAATTTGATATATTTGCCATTTGAGACTTGTTTAATTGTTAGTAATGACTATTTTGACATGTTATTTGAGTTAAATGCTTATGAACTTTGTCTACATTTTCATATGTGCTTATTTGAAAAAGTGTAGAATTGTGAAAAATTGCGAAAATGTGTATAAGTTAAATTTTGATTTAACATGTTATTGTGATTGTTTTAAGTTGTTATTTTGCTAACACTAATGCATACTTGGATGCACAAACTGAAATGTCCCGTTCTTATTGATTAAAAACGTTCCATATTAATTGATTTCATTGCGAGGTTTTGACCTCTATATGAGACGTTTTTCAAAGACTGCATTCATTTTTAAAACAAACCATAACCTTTTTTCATAAATATAGATTTAAAAAGCTTTACGTAGATTATCAAATAATGATAATCTAAAATATCCTGTTTACACACGACCATTACATAATGGTTTACAATACAAATATGTTACATCGAAAACAGTTTCTTGAATGCAGTTTTTACACAATATCATACAAACATGGATTCCAAATCTTGTCCTTATTTTAGTATGCAACAGTGGAAGCTCTTAATATTCACCTGAGAATAAACATGCTTTAAACGTCAACAAAAATGTTGGTGAGTTATAGGTTTAACCTATATATATCAAATCGTAACAATAGACCACAAGATTTCATATTACAATACACATCCCATACATAGAGATAAAAATCATTCATATGGTGAACACCTGGTAACCGACATTAACAAGATGCATATATAAGAATATCCCCATCATTCCGGGACACCCTTCAGATATGATATAAATTTCGAAGTACTAAAGCATCCGGTACTTTGGATGGGGTTTGTTAGGCCCAATAGATCTATCTTTAGGATTCGCGTCAATTAGGGTGTCTGTTCCCTAATTCTTAGATTACCAGACTTAATAAAAAGGAGCATATTCGATTTGGATAATTCAACCATAGAATGTAGTTTCACGTACTTGTGTCTATTTTGTAAATCATTTATAAAACCTGCATGTATTCTCATCCCAAAAATATTAGATTTTAAAAGTGGGACTATAACTCACTTTCACAGATTTTTACTTCGTCGAGAAGTAAGACTTGGCCAATGTTGATTCACGAACCTATAACAATATATACATGTATATTAAAGTATGTTCAAAATATATTTACAACACTTTTAATATATTTTGATGTTTTAAGTTTATTAAGTCAGCTGTCCTCGTTAGTAACCTACAACTAGTTGTCCACAGTTAGATGTACAGAAATAAATCGATAAATATTATCTTGAATCAATCCACGACCCAGTGTATGCGTATCTCAGTATTGATCACAACTCAAACTATATATATTTTGGAATCAACCTCAACCCTGTATAGCTAACTCCAACATTCACATATAGAGTGTCTATGGTTGTTCCGAAATATATATAGATGTGTCGACATGATAGGTCGAAACATTGTATACGTGTCTATGGTATCTCAAGATTACATAATATATAATACAAGTTGATTAAGTTATGGTTGGAATAGATTTGTTACCAATTTTCACGTAGCTAAAATGAGAAAAATTATCCAATCTTGTTTTACCCATAACTTCTTCATTTTAAATCCGTTTTGAGTGAATCAAATTGCTATGGTTTCATATTGAACTCTATTTTATGAATCTAAACAGAAAAAGTATAGGTTTATAGTCGGAAAAATAAGTTACAAGTCGTTTTTGTAAAGGTAGTCATTTCAGTCGAAAGAACGACGTCTAGATGACCATTTTAGAAAACATACTTCCACTTTGAGTTTAACCATAATTTTTGGATATAGTTTCATGTTCATAATAAAAATCATTTTCTCAGAATAACAACTTTTAAATCAAAGTTTATCATAGTTTTTAATTAACTAACCCAAAACAGCCCGCGGTGTTACTACGACGGCGTAAATCCGGTTTTACGGTGTTTTTCGTGTTTCCAGGTTTTAAATCATTAAGTTAGCATATCATATAGATATATAACATGTGTTTAGTTAATTTTAAAAGTCAAGTTATAAGGATTAACTTTTGTTTGCGAACAAGTTTAGAATTAACTAAACTATGTTCTAGTGATTACGAGTTTAAACCTTCGAATAAGATAGTTTTATATATATGAATCGAATGATGTTATGAACATCATTACTACCTCAAGTTTAGTAGGTAAACCTACTGGAAGTGACAAGAAATGATCTAGCTTCAAAGGATCTTGGATGGCTTGAAAGTTCTTGAAGTAGGATCATGACACAAAAACAAGTTCAAGTAAGATTTTTACTCGAATTAAGATAGTTTATAGTTATAGAAATTGAATCAAAGTTTGAATATGAATATTACCTTGAATAAGAAAGATAACCTACTGTATATAACAAAGGTTTCTTGATCTTAGATGATTACTTGGAATGGATTAGAAAGCTTGGAAGTAAATTAGTAAACTTGAAGGGATTTTTGAAGTGTTCTTGAAGTGTTCTTCCTATGATGATTATAGCTTGATTCTTGAAGTGATTTTTGATGAAGATGATGATTAACTACTGGAAAAATACGTTCATAATAGTGTGTGTGTGTGTTGAGAGAGAATTAGAAAGAGAATTGGAAGTGAAATGGAGTGAATGATGAGTGGTAATTGGTGAGTGGTGAGTGGGGTTAAAAGGAGTTCTAGTTAGTTGACTAGCTCATGGTAGAAGTTAAAATTGATTAGTCATACATGACATAATCAAGAGTGGAATCCCATGCTAGTTCCTATTGGTATATACCCATAGTAAGTACGTTTTGAAGCTGTGTATAATACGGGTAATAATACGACTAGAATTCTTGATGAAAGAAAAGAATGGGAAAGTATCTGTAACCATTTTCGTTAAGTATGAGTGTTTTGATATATGTCTTGAAGTCTTCCAAAAGTATTTTAATACATCTAAATACACTACATGTATATACATTTTAACTGAGTCGTTAAGTCATCCTTAGTCGTTACATGTAAGTGTTGTTTTGAAACCTTTAAGTTAACGATCTCAATTAATGTTGTTAACCCATTGTTTATTATATCTAATGAGATGTTAAATTATTATATTATCATGATATTATGATATATTAATATATCTTAATATGATATATTTACATTTAAATGTCGTTACAACGATAATCGTTACATATATGTCTCGTTTCGAAATCCTTAAGTTAGTAGTCTTGTTTATATGTATATAACTCATTGTTAATATACTTATGGAGATACTTACTTATAATAATCTCATGTTAACCATATGTATATCCATATATATATCGTCATGTCGTTTTTACAAGTTTTAACGTTCGTGAATCGCCGGTCAACTTGGGTGGTCAATTGTCTATATGAAACATATTTCAATTAATCAAGTCTTAACAAGTTTGATTGCTTAACATGTTGGAAACATTTAATCATGTAAATATCAATCTCAATTAATATATATAAACATGGAAAAGTTCGGGTCACTACACAAACTTTGTGTTTAATGTGTTTTGCAGAAAGCCGATACTTGAGGTTCAGGAGCATCATCATCTAGACAGCCTGCTTCAGCTCCAGAACCAGAACCAGAAATGCAATATGAACCTGAATAACAACCACAACAAGAACCACAACATCAGCCTGAACAGCAAGTACCTTATTATGATCCGCTACAGTTACCTAATGAATTCACAGTATTTTCGCCGTATCCGCCTGTAGAATACCCAACAATTCTGGAACACACGTTACATCCTAATTTGAGATTCGATAGACGATGGAGAGATTACCCATCATATCAAAGTAATAAATTCAAATTAGTAACAAAAGAGGTAGAGGTGCCGAGGGTAATTGATTGGAATCCTTTGGAAACGGTCCATCTACCTGACCGTGTTAGACAGCATTTGGTACAAAGGTATGGCAGTTCTTCTTTTACAGATTGGATACGTCTTTTCACCATTCGTAGACCTGTATATAAGCAATGGTGTGTTGAGTTGATGAGTGCTATAGCATTAAATGTAGATGTAGATAGATTAGATGATGGAAGATTTCTTAGATTTCTCATTGGCGGTAGGATGTATAGAATGTCCATGATGGACATGGCCAGGGCATTACAGATTTACACTCCTAGTGAATTGCTACTACCCAATTGTATGAGTTTGATTTATTGTGGTGAAAGGGTAGATAGGAACTTTAACGCAGACGCCGTTTGGAGGCGTATGTCAAACTATAATGTTTTTACACTAGGAGGAAAACACTCCTACTTACATATTAACAAAGCCGAGCTTCGTGTGACTCATAGATTTTTGGCTAACTCGATTACACAGAGAGGTCACAATAAGGAGAAAATGACCTTACATGATTTATTCTATCTAAAGTGTATTCGGGACCCGAGAAGCTTTGTTAATATCCCTTACTGTGTTGGTTTTTATTTATCTAAAATGGTGGAAGGAATGCAGGAAGGGAGTATAATAGGAGGAGGTATTTTTGTTACTCTCATGGGAGAGTATTTAGGTGTTGATAGGAACCAAGGGGGTTCATTACAGCTTTGTAGAGAACAGGATGAGACCATAGGATTGCGGGTTTATGTGGGTGCTAAGGTATTGAAGAGTAGATGCAACCAGGCACTTCCCTATGAAGGTAATCATCCACAGGTAGAAAGGGGTTCAGACGAAGAAATGTAGGAAGCGGAAGACATTAGGGATGTCATTCGAGATGCTATTCTTGACGTCCACGTTCGTATAGATGAGGAATCAATGACGAGCGTGGCCAGACATAGTATGTACGAGCAGTGGAACTCCGAGAGAGTATACGAAGATTATAGGCGATGCCAACACGATAGCTGGTTAGTTCATCAGCACCTAATCATGAGCCAGCTATCATATCAGGTACCAAATAATTACGTGCCTACTCGACCTGCTTATTTTCCGCCACACAGCCCCGATATCCGACCACCCTTTAACCGATATGACTATAACCAAGCCTATCAGAACACCTATAACCAATAATGGAACCCACCTGACGAGATGAACTGGAACCCCTATCCAGACTGATTTAGTTCCATTGGTTATTTTTATGATTTTTATGTTTTTATCTTTTTAATTATTCATGTTTAAACTTCTGTTATTGGATATATTTGTGTAATTTTTATCATTTTTATTATTATTGTGTACTAATATTTCACATTTAGGATTTGAAAGTGGGATATTAAGTTCCATTTCAAATTGCCATGCATGTTTATATTTGTATGTATGTATATTGTCGATTGTACTAGTATCAGTAACAACCCTAGTTTATTTAGTTTTATTTATTTTATTTTTGTAATGTTACTACATTTAGCACTTATGTTGATATTGTAATAGTTTTTATAATTTTCTAACTTTTATTATAAGATTTTAATAATTTTTGAATTTGGGGTAAATACCAAACTTCAAAAATATGTATATATGTTTGCAGTTTATCTTATGTACACAACAGGTTAAAACAAAGCATTTTCAAAGACTGGCATTAAGTTCAGCAAAAGCAACTAATTTTGACGACAAGATGCAAAATATATGTGAAATAACAACAAGACGGAATGAACAAATGATGTGCACCATTTATCATTCAACACAAACAACAATATGTTTGGAAACTTTGGTAAAATTTAATCATTTTTCTGCGCTAATCACCCTCAATAATTTAAATTGTTACTAATTTCTTGCAAATGAGGGCATTGCAAGATCTTAAGTGTGGGAAGGGGTTAAATTCTTTCGGATTTTAAAATTTTTACTTTATACACTTGGTTACCATTAAAAATACTAGTAAAGCAGTAGTTGTATTAGAATCTAGTGCTCTTTGATAACAAAGAACAGCCCTAGTCTTATATACTGACTACCCAATTCTAGATTAATTTTTCAAAATTTTCAATTAAATGAACTCAAACTCATGTTTATACATATTTATGAACGATAAAACTAGGTGCTAACACCGAAATTATTGTTACCTCGGAAAGGACATAAATTGATAAACAAACCAAAATGTTAGAATTCATTTAAAATGGAATAGAGGAGAACAAAAAGGAAAAATAAAAGCCAAGTGTGGGAAAATTTACCAAGAAATTTTAAACATATGTCTCATATTTCTGTAACAAATAACTGAAAATACTTTTGCTTTGGACTAAAATAAAAAGTTTTACCCGATTTACTGTAAGAAAAATGGATCTACACGATGAATCAATTCCATCATTTAAAGGAAGTAAAGTCTTCCGAAAAAGAAACGCGCTTCTTGATTTAGGTCATGAAGTTGTCGTCCAGACCAACTGTAGGTTGACGAAAAATCTAGAAAAGTCATCTCTAAAATCAGCAGGAAATCCACGGACCTCAGCATCAAACAGGGTCGCCAAGTGGTCAGACTTATCCTAACCATGAGAGGATCTGTCTTGTAAAATGGGGAGGACGCCATGCAAATTAGCTAGATAAGACTAATGAATCAGACCCCCAGAAAGGATAATCTCCTTTAAAGATCAAAAATCAGCTTTTAAGACTGATATTACTCAATCCTAGAGATTGACCTTAAAGATTGAGAATTACAAACTCATGGAATTCAATGATATCTAAACTCGAGCTTGAACGGGAAAATATTTTGATCAAAATTACAAACCGATTTGTTTTCTAAAAACCCATTTTCAATGCGTTCATTACCATTGAACGTAAAATCCTAGGAATTCACCTGGAATTCATTAGGTCGCCTGAACCAATTCAGGTGTCAACTGTAAGAACGGTGGTTGCATAGCATGGCCAAAGACAGGACCTTCTGCCAGACCAAAAAATTATAAGGGTGAGCTTTACTATTGCTCCTACCAAGGATAGTAATTGCGTCCGACACGTTATAGACCATAATTAAAAGCATGTCAGGGGACATTGCCTTAACAGTTTCTTGTTCAACGCTTTCCTTTACAACCGGACGGTAGTTTATCGAAAGGTACTATACGAAGCAAGTATACTGGACGTGTTGCTTTCCCAATACAAGGTTAGCAAGTGGGTGACACAAAACCACAAGTTTTGAGCTAAATTTTCAAATCTGAAACCCACCAAACCCACAAAAAGAATTTGAAAACACCGGTGAAGGGTTATTCCGGAAAACTTATCTAGGGTAAAAGCTAGATTTAATTTTCAAAAGATCAAATGTTTTCATAAAGATCCAATTTCCTTAAAGGATCTAAATTTTTATAGTCATGTGGGACTGTAAACCACATCGTTACTACCATTGTTTATACCGCCATATAGAAATCACTGATGTACAAAGTGTGAATAATAAAGAAGTGATTCTAGTATATTTCAAGACTATATTGCTTGAGCACAAACAACGCTCAAGTGTGGGAATATTTGATAATGCTAAAAACGAACATATATTTCATAGCATTATCCCTCAAGAAAGACAAGCTTTTAGTTGCAATTGTCCTATTTACAAGTGATATTCGATTAAATAATAAAAGGTGAAGACAAAAGACAGATTCGACGAATTGAAGACGCAAATGACCAAAAAGCTAAAAGTACAAAGTACAATCAAAGAGGTTACAATTATTGATAAGAAACGTCTCAAAATTACAAGAGTACAAGACGCGAAACGCAAAGTACAAGATATGAAATTATACGCAAGGACGTTCGAAAATCCGGAACCGGGACTAAAGTCAACTCTCAACGCTCGACGCAACGGACTAAAAATTACAAGTCAACTATGCACATAAATATAATATAATATTTAAATAATTCTTATAATTATTTATATATTATATAATATATTATAAAACCGTCGGCAGAAGAAAACAACCACATGTGACTCTCCCCAGCTGGCCATGCGATCGCATGAGCTGGAAGAGCAAAAATCATGCGATCGCATGAGGCTCTTTTCCAGCTCACAAGGCCTATAAAATCGAGTGTTTGGTTCATCATAATCAATATATATCGATCTCTCTATTACTCAACGTATAATATTTATATTTATATTATAATTTTAATTTTAATTTTAATTTCCAATAATAATGGTATGTTAGCGAATGTTGTAAGGGTGTAAGTCGAAATTCTGTCCGTGTAACGCTATGCTATTTTTAATCATTGTAAGTTATGTTCAACCTTTTTACATTAATGTCTCGTAGCTAAGTTATTATTATGCTTATTTAAGCCGAAGTAATCATGATGTTGGGCTAGAAATACTAAAATTGGGTAATTGGGCTTTGTACCATAATTGGGGTTCGGACAAAAGAACGACACTTGTGAAAATTAGAGTATGGGCAATTAATGGGCTTTATATTTATTTAACTAAATGATAGTTTGTTAATTTTAATATAAAGATTTACAATTGGACGTCCCTATAAATAACCATATACACTCGATCGAACACAATGGGCGGGATATTTATATGTACGAATAATCGTTCATTTAACCGGACACGGGAATGGATTGATAGTCACTAGAATTATTAAAATAGGGGTGAAATTATGTACAAGGACACTTGGCATACTTGATAACAAAGTATTAAAACCTTGGGTTACACGCAGTCGATAACCTGGTGTAATTATTAAACAAAGTATTAAAATATTGTTATAGTTTAAGTCCCCAATTAGTTGGAATATTTAACTTCGGGTATAAGGATAATTTGACGAGGACACTCGCACTTTATATTTATGACTGATGGACTGTTATGGACAAAAACCAGATGGACATATTAAATAATCCAGGACAAACGACAATTAACCCATGGGCATAAAACTAAAATCAACACGTCAAACATCATGATTACGGAAGTTTAAATAAGCATAATTATTTTATTTCATATTTAATTTCCATTATTTTATATTTAATTGTACTTTTAATTATTGCACTTTTACTTATTATTATTGTATTTAATTGCACTTTTAATTATCATACTTTTTAATTATCGCAATTTTATTTTATCGCACTTTTATTTATCGCAATTTCATTATCGTTATTTACTTTACGCTTTAAATTAAGTCTTTTATTTATTTATTTATTATTTTACATTAGGTTTTAACTGCGACTAAAGTTTTTAAAATCGACAAACCGGTCATTAAACGGTAAAAACCCCCCCCTTTATAATAATAATATTACTTATATATATATTTGTATTTTTATAAAATAAAACTAATATAACGTTAAGCTTTGTTTAAAGATTTTCCCTGTGGAACGAACCGGACTTACTAAAAACTACACTACTGTACGATTAGGTACACTGCCTATAAGTGTTGTAGCAAGGTTTAAGTATATCCATTCTATAAATAAATAAATATCTTGTGTAAAATTGTATCATATTTAATAGTTTTTCCTATTAAAAATAAAGCTATTTTATATACACCTCGCATAACATCACACCTACAAAGAATTCACTGCCTGCAAACCTTTGGAATTTGATGGAACCGAAGGACCGATCGGATTGAAACGGTGGACCGAGAAGGTCGAATCAGTTTTTGCCATAATAAGTGTACTGAAGAGGACAAAGTAAAGTACGCTACGCATACCTTCACAGGTTCTGCGTTAACATGGTGGAATACCTATCTAGAGCAAGTGGGACAAGATGATGCTTACGTACTACCGTGGTCAGCATTCAAGCACTTGATGAACGAGAAGTACCGTCCCAAAACCGAGTTCAATAAGCTCAAGACAGAACTTAGAGGGTTACGAACCCAAGGATTTGATATTACCACGTACGAAAGACGATTCACAGAGTTATGCCTATTGTGTCCGGGAGCGTTCGAAGATGAGGAAGAGAAGATCGATGCGTTTGTGAAAGGATTATCGGAAAGAATCCAAGAAGATATAAGTTCACACGAGCCCGCCTCCATACAACAGGCATGTAGAATGGCTCACAAACTAGTGAACCAGATTGAAGAAAGAATTAAAGAACAGACTACTGAAGAGGCCAATGTGAAGCAAGTCAAAAGAAAGTGGGAGGAAAATGGTGATAAGAATCACCAATACAACAACAACAGCAATTACAACAATAATCGCAACAACTATCCCAACAATCACAACATCAATCGCAACTACAACAAACGGCCCAACAACAACAACAACAACAACAACAGCAACTACAACAATCATCCCAACAACAATAATAACCACAACAACAACAACAACAACAATCAGAAGCAGCTATGCCAAAGGTGTGAAAAGTATCACTCGGGGTTCTGCACCAAATTTTGGAACAAGTGTAAAAGAAATGGTCATAGCGCGGTGAAGTGAGAGGTCTAAGGACCAGGGGTTAACAGAACGAAAGGAACAAATGGTGTCAGAACGAGTAATGGCGGAGCAAGTAGTGTTGGAGCAAGTTATGCCAATGTAGTTTGTTATAAATGTGGAAAACTGGGCCACATTATTAGAAATTTCCCGAACCAGGAGAACACGAATGGACAAGGCCGCGAAAGAGTTTTCAATATTAATGCGGCAGAGGCACAGGAAGACCCGGAGCTTGTTACAGGTACGTTTCTTATTGACAATAAATCTGCTTACGTTTTATTTGATTCGGGTGCGGATAGAAGCTATATGAGTAGAGATTTTTGTGCTAAATTAAGTTGTCCATTGACGCCTTTGGATAGTAAATTTTTACTCGAATTAGCAAATGGTTAATTAATTTCAGCAGATAATATATGTCGGAATCGAGAAATTAAACTGGTTAGCGAAACATTTAAGATTGACTTGATACCAGTAGAGTTAGGGAGTTTTGATGTGATAATCGGTATGGACTGGTTGAAAGAAGTGAAAGCAGAGATCGTTTGTTACAAAAATGTAATTCGCATTATACGAGAAAAAGGAAAACCCTTAATGGTGTACAGAGAAAAGGGCAACACGAAGCTACATCTTATTAGTAATTTGAAGGCACAAAAACTAATAAGAAAAGGTTGCTATGCTGTTCTAGCACACGTCGAGAATGTACAAACTGAAGAAAAGAGCATCAATGATGTTCCCGTCGCAAAAGAATTTCCCGATGTATTTCTGAAAGAATTACCGCAATTACCCCCACATCGATCCGTTGAATTTCAAATAGATCTTGTACCAGGAGCTGCACCAATAGCCCGTGCTCCTTACAGACTCGCACCCAGCGAGATGAAAGAACTTCAAAGCCAATTACAAGAACTTTTAGAGCGTGGTTTCATTCGACCAAGCACATCACTGTGGGGAGCTCCTGTTTTGTTTTTCAAGAAGAAAGATGGTACATTCAGGTTGTGTATCGACTATCGAGAGTTGAACAAACTTACCATCAAGAACCGCTACCCACTACCGAGAATCGACGACTTATTTGATCAACTACAAGGCTCGTCTGTTTATTCAAAGATTGACTTACGTTCCGAGTATCATCAAATGCGGGTGAAAGAAGATGATATTCCAAAGACTGCTTTCAGAACACGTTTGTCACGACCCGGAATATTTTGTCTAATTTTGAACCAAACTCTTGATATGATATTGTATTTTCAACACGATAAGCAAAGTCTGTTAGGTTGAGTCTCAAAAATTTTGAACTGTTTCAATTGACCTTCGACTGTTCTCGACGATTCACGAACAACTATTTGTAAATAGATAAATATTGAATATTATATAATTTAAATTATATTGTAAAATAAAATGCGATGTAATGAAAACTATATTTAAGAATATATATATATATAAATAAACATGTATATAAATATTACTTGGAAACATATAAAGTTATATTAAAACTATTTGGTCAAAAATATATAATATATTTATTTTAGTAATTAAACTTGCTATTTTTAAAAACTGTTTATATATAAAAAGGGAATAAATAATTTCGAGCTTAAATAGTAAACATCAGTAATACCCGGTTGATGTTTCGTTAATTTTAATATAAATATAATACATGTTTATGAAAGATAAAAATAAAAATTGGAGTGTAAATTGATTACAAAGACTTTAGATTTGTTAAAAATATTTTTATCCTTTTAGTTTAAATTTTAGTACTTCGTACATATTAATTGGTACACAAAATAAATAATTACCGAACCTTTTTGATCAGGTTTCAAATAGTTAATGAGTGAAATAATTAAATATATTTAATCTAAAAATTTGGGATTTTTAGGAACACTTTCATACGTCAACTGTTTAGCAATGGTCACGATATAGCCATCCGGGTTAAACTGTCGGTACTAATAAACAAAATCAATGGCAGCTATACTATTCGGGTATTGTGTGTGTGCACGTTTTACATCTAATATTATTATTATATATTATTACTGTATTACTTTTTCTTTCTATATTAATATATATATATATATATATATATATATATATATATATATATATATATATATATATATATATATATATATATATATATATATATATATATATATATATATATATATATATATATATATATAGATTGTGATTAATGTATCATTGTTATTAATTAATTACATAAAGTTGGATCTCCTGTTTTCCCCACTCGGGATCTATGATGTATATACATATGAATGCAGACAAATAATATAGATATATATTTAGTGATTGAATATCATCCTACAACACATCACCTACATCACACTTGCTCGATTAAGACTAGAACAACCACCACTTACTTGTTATTTTATATATATATCATACATATACATAGCCGATTAGATGATCAATTCAAAAACCCACTATCACATATACAATATACATATTCATATATGCAGAAGATATAAGTTATATATATATATATATATATATAGATAAGTAGAAACGGGAATCAAACTTGGGTTGCTTTCTTAATTCCCTGTCGACCGAGAACCTTTCACCAATCTTCTTCTTCTCTTCGACAACCATCACCTCCATTTAACCAACACCTATAACCAACCTAGCCTCACCATTCGTCATCTTAAACACCACCACTTTCGATATCTGAAGACAACCGGGAACCCACCTTGAATCACCTTTCATCACCACCACTTCACCATAATACAACCATCAATCAATAACGTATGAATTTTTTTTCTGTTTCTATTGTGTTTCTCGAGCACCACCATCACTAGCCACCCTAACCCACACGACCACCCCCTTCACTTGTAAACTATTGATGTGTCTGTCTATGTTTCAACCGCAATCACCACTTCGACACCAACCATCTCCACCACCGTGAACCACCATAACAGCCATTACAACTCCTATCGATCACCAAGACCACCAAGTTGTGTCCCTTTATCCATCGTCAATCTAGTTACCTGCTCACTGTTATTGGTTTCAAAAATCAACGAAACCCGTTTCCTATTCCGGTTCCAATCAACCATTTAATCACCACCCTCATCCACAAACCACCACCAACGTGATCATTGTTCCTGCGGGCCGTTTATTTCTGTTTCTTTTTGTCCCATTGAAAATCACCATCACCTCACCATATATTTTCTCTCCTTTCCGGTTCAGGCCAACACCAACACGAAACCATTTTTTTTTATTTTACTGTTTTACTTGTTCCAACTCAAAACCACTTACTGTGCACCTGAGCGTTTATGTTATTATTTCTGTAAACGGTTACAACAATGAAATTGATGATGATAGATGAAGAAGAAGATGAATAGTAATAACGATGATCGTGATAATGATACGTGGTGTTGTGATGATAAATGACGATCATAGCAATGATGATATTATAATATGATAACGATGGGATAGATGAATAATGGCTACCGAAGAACGTTTTTTTTTCCCTTTATCTCCTGTCGAACTCAGATTAGGGAAATTATACAGCTACTGGATCACTTAAATGGGCTGGTGTAATTTGGGTTACTAAAATTTTCTTGTTGGGCCGAGGTCTAACACTTGCTGTTGGGCCAAAAGAGTTCGACTATGATGATGGTTTATAACATTTAGTTTATGATTCAACTCAGAAAAGCTGAAACAGGGTGATGGTTGGGTGATGTCTCGGTTAACCGGGAGGTCTCGAGTTCGATCCCGGCAGGGGCATTTTTTTTGTAAGAAAGCTTTTACTTTGAGGTAGTATTCTTATTCTTATTTTTATTATTGTTATTATTATTATTATTATTATTATTATTATTATTATTATTATTATTATTATTATTATTATTATTATTATTATTATTATTATTATTATTTTTACTATCTTTATTATTATTATTTTTAACATTAATATTATTATTTTTAATATTATTATTATTATTATTTTTATTATTACTAGTATCATTATTATTATTATCATTATTTTAGTACTATTATAATTATTATTTTTACAAACAAAAGATAGTTATATAACAATAGAATTATTACATATATATCATAAGTATATCTAATCTAATTTACTATTTTAATATAAAAATAATATATATCGATATATATATATATATATATATATATATATATATATATATATATATATATATATATATATATATATATATATATATATATATATATATATATATATATATATATAACATTTGGAATAATAGATACAATACTATTTAAATAAGTAATATATTATATAACTAAAAGCTATAAATTGGATTGAATACCATTATATGTTCATTATATGTTTTAATATATATAACTAATATAGGTTCGTGAATCCGAGGCCAACCCTACACTTGTTCAATGATGTTATATGTATTTTTACTACAAAATACAGTATGGTGAGTATATAGTCCCACTTTTAAAGTCTAAATATTCCGGGATGAGAATACATGCATTTTATGATTTACGTTATAGACACAAGTGACTAAAAATATATTCTACGTTGAGTTGTACCACTGGCATACTTCCCTGTAGCTTGGTAACTACTATTTACATGGGTATTGTAAACGCGAATCCTGTTGATAGATCTATCAGGCCTGACAACCCCAACCGGGCTGGACGACCAGTATTCAACGGTTGCACAGTACTTCGTTTCGGTGACTACATTTGGTACGGTGTAGTGAGATTTCATAATAAAGGGAATATGCGACGTTGATTAAATGTTAAGTATGGTTACCAAGTGCTTAACCACTTAGAATATTTCTATTAAAACGTTTATGAATATGAAATCTTGTGGTCTATAGTTATAACGCTGCTAGCATTAAACCTATATCTCACCAACTTTATGTTGACGTTTTAAAGCATGTTATTCTCAGGTTTACAAGAAATCTTCCGCTGTGCATTAGCTAATTTTAAGGACATTACTTGGAGTTGATCATCGCAATGGGACCAGATGTTGATGACTTCGTCCAGGTGGATAAGGACGGGTTTTGACAACGTTACGGTCATTACGAGTTTATGGTCATGCCGTTTGGTTTAACTAATGCACCACCTGTGTTCATGGACCTTATAAACCGAGTGTGTGGATTATACCTTGATAAGTTTGTCATTGTTTTCATTGATGACATACTTATTTACTCAAAGAATGACCAAGAACACGGTGAACATTTGAGAAAGGTGTTAGAAGTGTTGAGGAAGGAAGAATTGTACGCTAAGTTTTCCAAGTGTGCATTTTGGTTGGAAGAAGAACAATTCATCGGTCACATAGTGAACAAAGAAGGTATTAAGGTGGATCCGGCAAAGATAGAAACTGTTGAAAAGTGGGAAACCCCAAAAACTCCGAAACACATACGCCAGTTTTTAGGACTAGCTGGTTACTACATAAGGTTCATCCAAGACTTTTCCAGAATAGCAAAACCCTTGACTGCATTAACGCATAAAGGGAAGAAATTTGAATGGAAGGATGAACAAGAGAAAGCGTTTCAGTTATTGAAGAAAAAGCTAACTACGGCACCTATATTGTCATTGCCTGAAGGGAATGATGATTTTTGTAATTTATTGTGACGCATCAAAGCAAGGTCTCGGTTGTGTATTAATGCAACGAATGAAGGTGATTGCTTATACGTCTAGACAATTGAAGATTCACGAACAAAATTATACGATGCATGATTTGGAATTAGGCGCGATTGTTTTTACATTAAAGACTTGGAGGCACTACTTATATGGGGTCAAAAGTATTATATTTACCGACCACAAAAGTCTTCAACACATATTTAATCAGAAACAACTGAATATGATGCAGCGTAGGTGGATTGAATTGTTGAATGATTACGACTTTGAGATTCATTACCACCCGGGGAAGGCAAATGTGGTAGCCGACGCCTTGAGCGGAAAGGACAGAGAACCCATTCGAGTGAAATCTATGAATATAATGATTCACACTAACCTTACTACTCAAATAAAGGAGGCGCAACAAGAAGTTTTAAAAGAGGGAAATTTAAAGGATGAAATACCCAAAGGATCGGAGAAGCATCTTAATATTCGGGAAGACGGAACCCGGTATAGGGCTGAAAGAATTTGGGTACCAAAATTTGGAGATATGAGAGAAATGGTAGTTAGAGAAGCTCATAAAACCAGATACTCACTAAATCCTGGAACGGGGAAGATGTACAAGGATCTTAAGAAACATTTTTGGTGGCCAGGTATGAAAGCCGATATTGCTAAATATGTAGGAGAATGTTTGACGTGTTCTAAGGTCAAAGCTGAACATCCGAAACCATCAGGTCTACTACAACAACCTAAAATCTCGGAATGGAAATGGGAAAACATTACCATGGATTTCATTACTAAATTGCCAAGGACTGCAAGTGGTTATGATACTATTTGGGTAATAGTTGATCGTGTCACCAAGTCAGCACACTTCCTGCCAATAAGAGAAGATGACAAGATGGAGACGTTAGCACGACTGTATTTGAAGGAAGTCGTCTCCATACATGGAATACCAATCTCTATTATCTCTGATAGGGATGGTAGATTTATTTCAAGATTCTGGCAGACATTACAGCAAGCATTAGGAACTCGTCTAGACATGAGTACTGCATATCATCCACAAACTGATGGACAGAGCGAAAGGATGATACAAAAGCTTGAAGACATGCTACGAGCATGTGTTATTGATTTCGGAAACAGTTGGGATCGACATCTACCGTTAGCAGAATTTTCCTACAACAACAGCTATCATTCAAGCATTGAGATGGCGCCGTTTGAAGCACTTTATGGTAGAAAGTGCAGGTCTCCGATTTGTTGAAGTGAAGTGGGGGATAGATAGATTACGGGTCCGGAGATAATACAAGAAACTACCGAGAAGATCATCCAAATTCAACAACTGTTGAAAACCGCCCAAAGTCGACAAAAGAGCTACGCCGACATTAAAAGAAAAGACATAGAATTTGAAATTGGAGAGATGGTCATGCTTAAGGTTGCACCTTGGAAAGGTGTTGTTACATTTGGTAAACAAGGGAAATTAAATCCAAGGTATATTGGACCATTCAAGATTATTGATCGTGTCGGACTAGTAACTTACCGACTTGAGTTACCTCAACAACTTACGAATGTACATAATACTTTCCACGTCTCGAATTTGAAGAAATGTTTTGCTAAAGAAGATCTCACTATTCCGTTGGAGGAAATCCAAATCAATGAAAAACTTCAATTCATTGAAGAACCCGTCGAAATAATGGATCGTGAGGTTAAGAGACTTAAACAAAACAAGATACCGATTGTTAAGGTTCGATGGAATGCTCGTAGAGGACCCGAGTTCACCTGGGAGCGTGAAGATTAGATGAAGAAGAAATACCCGCATCTATTTCCAGAAGATTCATCAACACTTTCAACAGCTTAAAATTTCGGGACGAAATTTATTTAACGGGTAGGTACTGTAGTGACCCGATTTTTTCCATATTTTTATATATTAAATGAAATTGATATTTACATGATTAAATGTTTCCAACATGTTAAGCAATCAAACTTGTTAAGACTTGATTAATTGAAGTAGGTTTCATATAGACAATTGACCACCCAAGTTGACCGGCGATTCACGAACGTTAAAACTTGTAAAAACTATATGATGACATATATATATGGATATATATATAGTTAACATGATATTATGATAAGTAAGCATATCATTAAGTATATTAACAATGAACTACATATGTAAAAACAAGACTACTAACTTAATGATTTTGAAACGAGACATATATGTAACGATTATCGTTGTAACGACATTTAATGTATATATATCATATTAAGATATATTAGTACATCATGATATCATGATAATGTAATAATTTAAAAATCTCATTTGATATTATAAACATTGGGTTAACAACATTTAACAAGATCGTTAACCTAAAGGTTTCAAAACAACACTTACATGTAACGACTAACGATGACTTAATGACTCAGTTAAAATGTATATACATGTAGTGTTTTAATATGTATTCATACACTTTTTAAAGACTTCAAGACACTTATCAAAATACTTCTACTTAACAAAAATTCTTACAATTACATCCTCGTTCAGTTTCATCAACAATTCTACTCGTATGCACCCGTATTCGTACTCGTACAATACACAGCTTTTAGATGTATGTACTATTGGTATATATACTCCAATGATCAGCTCTTAGCAGCCCATGTAAGTCACCTAACACATGTGGGAGCCATCATTTGACAACTAGCATGAAATATCTCATAAAATTACAATAATATGAGTAATCATTCTTGACTTATTTACATGAAAACAAAATTACATATCCTTTATATCTAATCCATACACCAACGACCAAAAATACCTAAAAACACTTTAATTCTTCAATTTTATTCATCTAATTGATCTCTCTCAAGTTCTATCTTCAAGTTCTAAGTGTTCTTCATAAATTCAACAAGTTCTAGTTTCATAAAATCAAGAATACTTCCAAGTTTGCTAGCTTACTTCCAATCTTGTAGAGTGATCATCCAACCTCAAGAAATATTTCTTATTTACAGTAAGATATCTTTCTAATACATGGTAATACTCATATTCAAACTTTGATTCAATTTCTATAACTATAACAATCTTATTTCGAGTGGAAATCTTACTTGAACTTGTTTTCGTGTTATGATTCTGCTTCAAGAACTTTCAAGCCATCCAAGGATCCTTTGAAGCTAGATCCATTTTTCTCATTTCCAGTAGCTTTATCCAGAAAACTTGAGGTAGTAATGATGTTCATAACATCATTCGATTCATACATACAAAGCTATCTTATTCGAAGGTTTAAACTTGTAATCACTAGAACATAGTTTAGTTAATTCTAAACTTGTTCACAAACAAAAGTTAATCCTTCTAACTTGACTTTTAAAATCAACTAAACACATATTCTATATCTATATGATATGCTAACTTAATGATTTAAAACCTGGAAACACGAAAAACACCGTAAAACCGGATTTACGCCGTCGTAGTAACACCGCGGGCTGTTTTGGGTTAGTTAATTAAAAACTATGATAAACTTTGATTTAAAAGTTGTTCTTCTGGGAAAATTATTTTTCTTATGAACATGAAACTATATCCAAAAATCATGGTTAAACTCAAAGTGGAAGTATGTTTTTCAAAATGGTCATCAAGACGTCGTTCTTTCGACTGAAATGACTACCTCTTACAAAAATGACTTGTAACTTATATTTCTGATTATAAACCTATACTTTTTCTGTTTAGATTCATAAAATAGAGTTCAATATGAAACCATAGCAATTTGATTCACTCAAAACGGATTTAAATTGAAGAAGTTATGGGTAAAACAAGTTTGGATAATTTTTCTTGTTGTAGCAACATGAAAATCGGTAACAAATCTATATTAATCATATCCTAGCTAACTTATATTGTATTATACATGTATTCTAATATATTATGTAATCTTGGGATACCATAGACACGTATGCAAATGTTTTGACATATCATATCGACCCATGTGTATATATTATTTGGAACAATCATAGACACTCTATATGTAGTAATGTGGGAGTTAGCTATACAGGGTTGAGGTTGATTCCAAAAATATATATACTTTGAGTTGTGATCTAACCTGAGATGTGTATACACTGGGTCGTGGATTGATTCAAGATAATATATATCAATTTTTTTTTGTCTGTGCATCTAACTTTGGACAACTAGTTGTAGGTTACTAACGAGGACAGCTGACTTAATGAACTTAAAACATCAAAATGTATTAAAAGTGTTGTAAATATATTTTGAACATACTTTGATATATATGTACATATTTATTATAGGTTCGTGAATTGACTAGTGGCCAAGTCTTACTTCCCGACGAAGTAAAAATCTGTGAAAGTGAGTTATAGTCCCACTTTTAAAATCTAATATTTTTGGGATGAGACAAAATAGACACAAGTACGTGAAACTACATTCTATGGTTGAATTATCGAAATCAAATATGCCCCTTTTTATTAAGTCTGGTAATCTAATAATTAGGGAACAGACACCCTAATTGACGCGAATCCTAAAGATAGATCTATTGGGCCTAACAAACCCCATCCAAAGTACCAGATGCTTTAGTACTTCGAAATTTATATCATATCCGAAGGGTGTCCCGGAATGATGGGGATATTCTTATATATGCATCTTGTTAATTTCGGTTACCAGGTGTTCACCATATGAATGATTTTTATCTCTATGTATGGGATGTATATTGAAATATGAAATCTTGTGGTCTATTGTTATGATTTGATATATATATAGGTTAAACCTATAACTCACCAACATTTTTGTTGACGTTTTAAGCATGTTTATTCTCAGGTGATTATTAAGAGCTTCCGCTGTCGCATACTTAAATAAGGACAAGATTTGGAGTCCATGCTTGTATGATATTGTGTAAAAACTGCATTCAAGAAACTTATTTCGTTATAACATATTTGTATTGTAAACCATTATGTAATATTCGTGTGTAAACAGGATATTTTAGATTATCATTATTTGATAATCTACGTAAAGCTTTTTAAACCTTTATTGATGAAATAAAGGTTATGGTTTGTTTTAAAATGAATGCAGTCTTTGAAAAACGTCTCATATAGAGGTCAAAACCTCGCAACGAAATCAATTAATATGGAACATTTTTAATCAATAAGAACGGGACATTTCATATATATATATATATATATATATATATATATATATATATATATATATATATATATATATATATATATATATGTAAATTGATTGAGAGAGTTTAGAGAAATATATTTTCAAGTTTTTATGAAATAATGAAACCTATTGAATTCTATTTATAATAGATTTTTGAATTATTAAAGTGAATTATTAAATATGAATTATTAAAGTGAATTATTAAAGTATGAATTATTAAAGTGAATTATTGAAGTATGAATTATTAGAGTGAATTATTAAAGTTAAAGTAAAGTAAAAGTAAAGTAAAGGTAAAGTTAAAGTATAGTAAAAGTATAAAACTATGTACGTATAATACGCGTTTACATATATAATATTAATTTATTTCGTTATATATATTTAATAAAATAAAATATAGATGTCGTTATCTTTATGATACTGGTTAAGTAATGAGTTGTCAAAAGTGGTTCTAGATATATATAAAAGTTATATACGTTTTAATAATAAATAAGTTCTTTTTAAACTAAAAACATTTTTGTACGTCTGAAACTAAATCAAATAAATATGATAATTTTGTTTTCCAAAACTAAATATATTTAAGAATTATTTTGTTAAAAGGTTAAAATAATGGAAATCGTTATATCATAAAACGTTTTAGAAAAGTAGAATTATATATATTCATAATAGGTTTCAAGTTTTTAAATTATAGTCTGTTGGTAAAGCATGGGATAAAGTCCAAAGGTTAAATAAACGTATGAAATCATCTTAATGAAAAATGTCGAGTTACTTAACTTGTCGATATCCAACATCTAAGTTATTTACACTCCATGTTCTTACTTTCATATTAAATAAAATGAAAGTTAACATAGTTATCTTATCAAAGTCACGAGGAAAATATTATAAAACATGAATTAGAAATTAAATAGGAATCTCTACTAACCCTTGTCTAGTTTCTGTTAATTGACATATTTGTTCATACTTATAAATCACTTTACCATTTTCCGAATGTTATCAAAAAGAATAGATTTCTTAAATCACAGTGGACCTCATAACATATGTGATGACCCGGGAATTTCCGATCAAATTTAAACTTAATCCTTATATGTTTCCGACACAATAAGCAAAGTCTAGTAAATTGAGTCTCAAAATGTTTGAACTATTTTTCATGAATGTATTTGACCTTTGACTGTTCCCGACGATTCACGAACAATTGTGAGTAAATAGATATGTATATATATAAATATATAAGTGTATATATATTTTGAATTAATAAGGTATACTTTAATCAATTGGAATTTAAAATGTAAAATAATATTTAGTATAATTAAGTTACTATTAAAATAAATATATATATATAAATGTATATATATATATATATATGATTTCTAATAAATATATATGAAGTATATAAATATTAAGTATTCAATAAATGTCATTATATAATATAATATTACATAAAGAAAAATATAGTATTATATTAAATTGCAAGATTGATTAAAAATTGATATATTAACATTATTATCATTATTTTCATTATAGTTAATATTGTTAATGTTAATACTTGTATTAACAATATTATTATCTTTAATATAAAATTTGTATATAAAATTTGATATGGCTAAGTTGTATTATTGTTATTATTATTATCATCTTATTATTATTATTATTATTATTATTATTATTATTATTATTATTATTATTATTATTATTATTATTATTATTATTATTATTATTATTATTATTATTATTATTATTATTATTAATATTTATTATTATTATTAGGATTATTATTAATATACTTATTTATTTATTAATACAAATTATACGAATTCAAAAAGAATCAGATATATATAAAAATTGGAAGTTGTTTTCCTGTCACAATCATATTGTACTAAATCTTATTCATCTGTTTACAAATCATAATTAAATCAAGGAAACCAACAAAATCTGTTGAAGGTCTCATTCACCTTTTAATATTTTATTTCATTCGTACCTGGGGATCAAATCTGTGTCAACGAATTTTAACAACAAAACAAGTAGTGAACGAATCAATTAGCTGTAAAATAAATCTATTAACCTTTATCTAATTCTCTATCAGCACTAGTAAAGCTAAATCAACACAATAAAAATCTATTTTTTGAAGGAAAAAGAAGTAAAACCCTACTCTTGTTCTTTCTCCTTTCCATTCTCTATTTCTTCTTTTTGTTTCAAAAGATAACATCAAAGTACCATTGTTGCATCTGCTTTCTGCTTATTGCTCGATTCAACCACTCACTTCAACCCTCGTTAACCTTGATCATCATCACCGAGAACCACCTTGATCCTTTTCTTTCGAAAACCACCTATCTATCTATTTTTTCTCGTTCTCTTCTTCTTGCACATGAACCCATATCAACACCACCATCTCTATCACGAAAACCACCATGAATTAACACCGAACAAATCGCATCTTATATATTTTTTTTCTTTTTCGGATAACACACAAACACCCATGCAAATACATCACTTACTATTTTTTAATTTTTTTTTTAAATCCAATATTAATCGAGTAGCAGACAAATTGATATAGAGTGCCACTTGGCCATCACTTTCGTAGTGGAGCATGGAGTGGAGACTATTAGTACAAAGATTGGATCGTTCAAATTATTAAACTATGTTGTAAGTATCCAACATCCAACAATTCATCCACTAACTTTCATTTAAAAAAATTAGGAAACCAACTTTATATCCTTTAAGTTGTCGACAGAAAGTGCTGTGAAAACATCTATATACCGAATCCTATCTTCTTTATTTGCTTTTGGATCGAATATGATAGTTGGGCCTATTAATTGTTTTTCTTTTTCGAACGGCTGTTGGGCCTATTAATGGGTTTTACTGCTGGGCCGAGACCCAAATAGGCTGCAGCTAGTGAACGGATGGCGTTAAGGATGATGGTAGATGTTAAGTGATAAAATGATGATGATGAAGTCACGAGAAGACAATGGTGTGTACCTGAATGATCATGATGATCGTGATGTTAATAATTGTAGTGATGTTATGATGATGATGTCGTGTGTCATTAATATGATGATAATGTTTATGACGATCTTATGTTAAGAATGATGATTCATGAATAAACGATGATGATGATGAACGGTTCCTGTTACGATTCATTGTCTTCCAATTCGTTTTTCTATTATTATGATTATTGGTTTATTCTGGATGAATTAGTTTGTGAAGAAAAAGATATAGGATAACAGAAACTATACGGGATATATAAATTCTAGTTAAGAATAAAACAGAAAGACAGAAGCAGTGCAGATGGTTATGGGTGTTTATAGTGAACGAGGGGTTGCGGGTTCAATCCTTGACAGAGGCATTCATTTTTTTTAGGCTTGCTTCTTCAAAGGTTGTGCTCTACAATTATTTGCTTTATCATTATTATTATTAGTATTATAATTTTTATTGTTTTTATCATGAATTTAATTACAATTATAAGTATTAGTATTATTATTATTGTTATCACTAATATTATTAACGATCCTAGATTATCATTAAATAATATTGTTATCATTATTAACAAGATTATTATTATTATTATTATTATTATTATTATTATTATTATTATTATTATTATTATTATTATTATTATTAGGTACTAAGTATTATTATCAAAAGTATTGTTTTCATTATCATTATTATTGATATTTGATATTATTATTATAAAAAAGATTATTAATAGTATTATTATCATTCCTATTAAAATTATCATTTTCAAAAGTATCATTTTTATTATCACTATTATCTTTATCAATATCATTATTATTATTATTATCATTATTATTATCACTATTATTGTTATTATTACAAATAAATATTATTTTACAAAATACATTACAAATATATTAATAATACATATTATTATATTTTTATTATTAAAATAACATTTAGTAAAATATATTAATTAATATAAACATATATATTCTTATCACATATAAACCTTGAAATAAATTCTATTTTTATATATATTATGATAAATGATAAATATTATATTATTAAACTACTCTAATAAGTAATTATTATAATAATGATTATATTATATAAATAAATTTTAACTACTCAAAGTATATAGGATAAATATAACTCATTTAGTAATACGATATGTAAATTATTAATATATAAACTTGTTAGTTGTTATTATATGTGTTAATATACATACTTGATATAGGTTCGTGAATCCGAGACCAACCCTACACTTATTAAATGACGTCATATGTATTTTTACTACAAAATACAGTATGGTGAGTTTCATTTACCCTTTTTACTCTTTACGTTTTTGGGCTGAGAATACATGCAAATGCTTTATTAAATGTTTTACAATATTTATATGCGTGAGTTTCATTAATCCCTTTTTAAATGCTTTCGCAATATATATTTTTGGGACTGAGAATACATGCGCTGCTTTTATAATTGTTTTACGAAATAGACACAAGTAATCTAAAAACTACATTCTAAGGTTGGATTATCTAATCGAATATGCCCTTTTTATTAAGTCTGGTAATCTAAGAATTAGGGAACAGAAACCCTAATTGATGCGAACTCTAAAGGTAGATCTATCGGGCCCAACAAGCCCCATCCAAAGTACCGGATGATTTAGTACTTCGAAATTTATATCATGTCCGAAGGAGGATCCCGTAATGATGGGGATATTCTTATATACATAATGTGAATGTCGGTTACCAGGTGTTCAATCCATATGAATGATATTTTTGTCTCTATGTATGGGACGTATATTTATGAGAACTGGAAATCTTGTGGTCTATTAAAATTATGAAATGATTATTTATGTTAAACTAATGAACTCACCAACCTTTTGGTTGACACTTTAAAGCATGTTTATTCTCAGGTACGAAAGAAATCTTCCGCTGTGCATTTGCTAATTTTAAGAATATTACTTGGAGTCGTTCATGACATATTTCAAAAGACGTTGCATGTTGTCAACTTTCGATGTAATGAAAGATTGCCTTTTCAAAAACGAATGCAATGTTTGTAAAATGTATCATATAGAGGTCAAGTACCTCGCGATCTAATCAACTGTTGTGAATCGTTTATAATCAATATGGACTTCGTCCGGATGGATTAGGACCGGTCCTTTCAGTTGGTATTAGAGCGATGGTCTTAGCGAACCTGGTCTGCAATAGTGTGTCTAACTGATAAGTCGTTAGGATGCATTAGTGAGTCTGGACTTCGACCGTGTCTGCATGTCAAAAGTTTTGCTTATCATTTAGTTTCGAAAATTATTGGCTTATCATTCTTAATCTAGACACATCTCATTGCCTTCATTGCATAGATAGTGTATAGAAAAATTCATATCTTAGCGTATCTGCTAATTCATATATTAGCGTTTCTGTCATTGTTAACTTTGGCTGACAGATTCCGTAGATTCCTCCGTAACTTATGGGATTTTAGTATTATATATGCATATGTAAATTATGTATTGCAGGATACTAATCTACATATTATAATCTATTTCTTATCGAAATCCTTCATCTGATTGTACGGGATGAATCCCTCAACCAATTCGAGTCCCTCAGATTTCGATAGCTATTCCGATAGTTATTCCGACAACTATTCCGACATGGATATTCACCTAAGCTTCGAAAGCGGTGTCACCAGAATGAATCAATCAATCAGCCATCCCCAATTCATCTGATGAGTTCATAGTCAACTTAATCAATGGAGACGGGAAGAAGGCGATACTTTCCATCAACCAAATTTTCCGCTTGTCGAAGAACCTGAAGCACTTACCGGCGAACCTGTTTGAAATACCATTTTCACCCTCATTACCCGAATACCTCGCCACGATTAGATTCTATCTAAAATTCAAAACCTTATTCACTCATCCAATCCTACCGACAATCATCCTGGAGTAATAAGTCAACGAGCTTCGCACCCGAGTTGTAGCCTTGAAAAGTATGGTGTAAAACGTACCAGCTTCAGCAACATCCGCATCCCACACCTCAACATCACAATCTTTCCCATGAACATCAACATCATACGCATCATAGATACCAAGGAGTACCAACAGCAATGAATGGTGAAGTATTGATCCATAACTTCATTAATATTCTGCGAAGAATATGTGGATTCTAATAGTTTTAGAGATTACTTATTCTAGCTCAAAACGAAAATCAAATGAGTCTAATATTATACTGACTCGTTAAATCCATAATTACATCTGAAGAAAACATATATGTATATATATATTTTCATAAAGATTGTGATCAAAAATTCTTTCGTACAAACTGTTAATGATGAAAATATTTTAACGGGTAGGTAATACACGAGGAATATTTAAGATTTCACATTAATAAGTTACATTGTACATTCTTTAAATCTGATTCAACAGTCATTTCCTATCCTACTAACATCCACAGATAAATGAATCCGTTCACCACAGAATTACCATTTCCATTCAAATTTCATATTTGGATTTTGACCTATCAGAATCCAATAAGTGGCATAATGAAGAAAACATTTGACGGAATAAAATTTGTTAGAAACAAACAAATTAACTATGAGAAATGTTATTAAGAATCCACGCTAACAAAATTCTAGCTAACTGTTCCTAGCTAACTGTGGACTAATCAACTGAGGACTACCAACAGTGGACAATTAAAATGAATTAAAATATTGATTATAACATATGAAACTAAACAATTCTTCAAGTTTGCCACTTGATTTCATCTTAAACATCATTTGTATCTTGACGATTACAACCTGCGTTCAAATCTTTCATGATCCTTGAAAACACCTCAATCGAGAGGATGAACCAACCGCACTTCATCTACGGAAGGAAAGATTTATGTATATAGTATTGCACCTGAGAAACTCTCAACAACTGAGTAAAAGTTTAACACATAGCCGCGTCAGATCCTTTGGCATTTATTAGCAAAAATAACTTTGCGATCCCTTTCCAAAGTAGCAAATTTTTTCACAGCTTCAGAAAGTCAACTTCGAATTTTCATCCGGATTGGTCTTATCATAACCTTGGTATATAAGTTTGCCTTTCACCATCGTTACCGGGGAACCGTTTATATTCCACCACATTAGCAGTAAATTTACCAGCAATCTCGTTACTTCTTGACATAAATCTCTCCGATAAATCATTATATTTATTTATCGAAACCCTATCATATACTCCCCCGCATTTTGTAACGAGAACTACCATAACAATTACCAGGAATCAGCAATCAGTACTTTGAAAACTCACAGCATATCTACATCAACAGTTATATGTATGACATTTATCTCTTAGAATTATGATCTCTCATTCTGAAATTCTGAAAAACACTCAGTCACAAATCAATACTCTGAATGTTGAAAAAGCTGAATGAAGCAGCAGAAACCATAGACAACCGTAAACGACCTTAATCATCGAAAGTTTGATGATAAAGAATAGTATGTTGGAAAAGCTCAGAAAAAAATTGGAACTGGAAAACGGATTGAGCTAACCAAGAAGGAGATCAAGGACAAATACAAGGACCATACCATATATTCAAAGAATCCAGGTAATTCTGGATCCAATGAAATCTTCAAAGAATATCTTACTCTGTACTCATGTTAAAAATGTTGCGGAAAATCTTTCTTCATCAACCATCGAACTTAGAAATTCTAAAATATCATCATCAATATCTTCGATATTTCTGAGGATATTTTCATAAATATTCTCGTCCGAAATTATATACCTCTTCGTGCTTCCTGTGTATCATTATATTGGAAACATTCAATAGAAAATTTAGTAATGAAAAGCAGACTATGTGAAACTATGAAGAAAGCCGTGGACAAATCACAAAGAATAAGTTTGACTTCAAAGAATTCAAATGATTCAATGTCTGCTAAAGTCTTTAGTAAATCTCTTGCTCCTTACTCTAAACCCTTGCAGACAATAGTTTCTATCATCCTCTGATCTTAGATATTCACAGATATTATCGTATCTTTCATTATAAATATCCTTCATATTTCTGAATATATTTTTATAACTATTCCTATCTGAAATCATTAATCTCTTCGTGATATCAGTGTTACATCATATAGAAACTGTTAGTTCCTATATTCTGTAAACTTTCAAGTTTAAAATATGAATGTTATTGAAGTAATGTTGGGAACTGATGCATGAGTTAGTATAATATAATGACACTTAATCAACATGATTATATTACAATAAGTCATGCTGAGTTTCTAAATGGAACATGATGATTCACAGATTATAACGTCATCATGTGTCATGTTACATAACTCTTTCATTTTGCTTAACATCTGAACATATCAAGAAAGTATATTCTTAATAGTTCTATTCTCAGTGATTTTGGTAATTTGACAACTCAAATCGTGCTATTACGTTCTTTCTTGTTTAGAACATTAAGTCCATTCGAAACTCCATACTTACGAATTCCGGACCATTACTCGCTTTACTATAGGTCGAGAAGAGAATAAAAAGGCAAGGAGCTCCAAAATATAAGGGAAAATATAAATCCCAATGACAACACCGAAATTACAAACCGTGGATATCAGTACGTATGGCAATATAAAGACACGGGAGGATTATAAATACAATAATCCCTAGAGCATAATAGAAATAAACAGATTCTTCAGGTAGAAGTTGGAAAAAGAGAATGATTGTTGCGATAGTAAGGATGAGGACAAGGATCAGAACTGGACTAAGCATTTTCAGAAATCTTTTGGATGTATGAAACAAGGAGGAAAGTATAGGAATGGTGAGAATAATGGAACGGAAGAGTTTAATTTATAATGGAAAAATTAGACAGAGTAATCGAAGAAGATCACCGTATCTAGTTAAAGAGATCTTAATTTCCATAAATCCCGAAGACTCAGATCTTACAGATTTTCAAGATTTTCTTTTGAATTCCTTGAATTCCGGAATTCAACCAAGACAACGTCAAAAATCAAGACGCACCTTATTTTCTAAATTCAAACCTGACTTTGTCAAAAGTTATGATGAATCTTTACTTTCCTATTTCACTCTTTGGTGATAGGTTCATTCGTACTCTTCGAATAATCGAATTATTTTTATCCATATTACTCAATGATGATAAAATTCAATTTAATAACTCATATTCGTCATGAAAATATTTTTATTGTTATCCATGACCACCTCACTCAAATTTCGGGACGAAATTTCTATAACGGGTAGGTACTGTGATGACCCGGGAATTTCCGATCAAATTTAAACTTAATACTTATATGTTTCCGACACAATAAGCAAAGTCTAGTAAATTGAGTCTCAAAATGTTTGAACTATTTTTCATGAATGTATTTGACCTTTGACTGTTCCCGACGATTCACGAACAATTGTGTGTAAATAGATATGTATATATATAAATATATAAGTGTATATATATTTTGAATTAATAAGGTATACTTTAATCAATTGGAATTTAAAATGTAAAATAATATTTAGTATAATTAAGTTACTATTAAAATAAATATATATATATAAATGTATATATATGTATATATATATATATATATATATATATATATGATTTCTAATAAATATATATGAAGTATATAAATATTAAGTATTCAATAAATGTCATTATATAATATAATATTACATAAAGAAAAATATAGTATTATATTAAATTGCAAGATTGATTAAAAATTGATATATTAACATTATTATCATTATTTTCATTATAGTTAATATTGTTAATGTTAATACTTGTATTAACAATATTATTATCTTTAATATAAAATTTCATATGGCTAAGTTGTATTATTGTTATTATTATTATCATTTTATTATTATTATTATTATTATTATTATTATTATTATTATTATTATTATTATTATTATTATTATTATTATTATTATTATTATTATTATTATTATTATTATTATTAATAATATTTATTATTATTATTATTAGGATTATTATTAATATACTTATTTATTTATTAATAAAAATTATACGAATTCAAAAAGAATCAGATATATATAAAAATTGGAAGTTGTTTTCCTGTCACAATCATATTGTACTAAATCTTATTCATCTATTTAAAAATCATAATCAAATCAAGGAAACCAACAAAATCTGTTGAAGGTCTCATTCACCTTTTAATATTTTATTTCATTCGTACCTGGGGATCAAATCTGTGTCAACGAATTTTAACAACAAAACAAGTAGTGAACGTATCAATTAGCTGTAAAATAAATCTATTAACCTTTATCTAATTCTCTATCAGCACTAGTCAAGCTAAATCAACACAATAAAAATCTATTTTTTGAAGGAAAAAGAAGTAAAACCCTACTCTTGTTCTTTCTCCTTTCCATTCTCTATTTCTTCTTTTTGTTTCAAAAGATAACATCAAAGTACCATTGTTGCATCTGCTTTCTGCTTATTGCTCGATTCAACCACTCACTTCAACCCTCGTTAACCTTGATCATCATCACCGAGAACCACCTTGATCCTTTTCTTTCGAAAACCACCTATCAATCTATTTTCTCTCGTTCTCTTCTTCTTGCACATGAACCCATATCAACACCACCATCTCTATCACGAAAACCACCACGAATTAACACCGAACAAATCGCATCTTATATTTTTTTTCTTTTTCGGATAACACACAAACACCCATGCAAATACATCACTTACTATTTTTTTATTTTTTTTTTGAAATCCAATATTAATCGAGTAGCAGACAAATTGATATAGAGTGCCACTTGGCCATCACTTTCGTAGTGGAGCATGGAGTGGAGACTATTAGTACAAATATTGGATCGTTCAAATTATTAAAGTATGTTGTAAGTAACCAACATCCAACAAGTCATCCACTAACTTTCATTTAAAAAAATTAGGAAACCAACTTTATATCCTTTAAGTTGTCGACAGAAAGTGCTGTGAAAACATCTATATACCGAATCCTATCTTCTTTATTTGCTTTTGGATCGAATATGATAGTTGGGCCTATTAATTGTTTTTCTTTTTCGAACGGCTGTTGGGCCTATTAATGGGTTTTACTGCTGGGCCGAGACCCAAATAGGCTGCAGCTAGTGAACGGATGGCGTTAAGGATGATGGTAGATGTTAAGTGATAAAATGATGATGATGAAGTCACGAGAAGACAATGGTGTGTACCTGAATGATCATGATGATCGTGATGTTAATAATTGTAGTGATGTTATGATGATGATGTTATGTGTCATTAATATGATGATAATGTTTATGACGATCTTATGTTAAGAATGATGATTCATGAATAAATGATGATGATGATGAACGGTTCTTGTTACGATTCGTTGTCTTCCAATTTGTTTTTCTATTATTATGATTATTGGTTTATTCTGGATGAATTAGTTTGTGAAGAAAAAGATATAGGATAATAGAAACTATACGGGATATATAAATTCTAGTTAAGAATAAAACAGAAAGACAGAAGCAGTGCAGATGGTTATGGGTGTTTATAGTGAACGAGGGGTTGCGGGTTCAATCCTTGACAGAGGCATTCATTTTTTTTAGGCTTGCTTCTTCAAAGGTTGTGCTCTACAATTATTAGCTTTATCATTATTATTATTAGTATTATAATTTTTATTGTTTTTATCATGAATTTAATTACAATTATAAGTATTAGTATTATTATTATTGTTATCACTAATATTATTAACGATCCTAGATTATCATTAAATAATATTGTTATCATTATTAACAAGATTATTATTATTATTATTATTATTATTATTATTATTATTATTATTATTATTATTAGGTACTAAGTATTATTATCAAAAGTATTGTTTTTATTATCATTATTATTGATATTTGATATTATTATTATAAAAAAGATTATTAATAGTATTATTATCATTCCTATTAAAATTATCATTTTCAAAAGTATCATTTTTATTATCACTATTATCTTTATCAATATCATTATTATTATTATTATCATTATTATTATCACTATTATTGTTATTATTACAAATAAATATTATTTTACAAAATACATTACAAATATATTAATAATACATATTATTAGATTTTTATTATTAAAATAACATTTAGTAAAATATATTAATTAATATAAACATATATATTCTTATCACATATAAACCTTGAAATAAATTCTATTTTTATATATATTATGATAAATGATAAATATTATATTATTAAACTACTCTAATAAGTAATTATTATAATAATGATTGTATTATATAAATAAATATTAACTACTCAAAGTATATAGGATAAATATAACTCATTTAGTAATACGATATGTAAATTATTAATATATAAACTTGTTAGTTGTTATTATATGTGTTAATATACATACTTGATATAGGTTTGTGAATCCGAGACCAACCCTACACTTATTAAATGACGTCATATGTATTTTACTACAAAATACAGTATGGTGAGTTTCATTTGCCCTTTTTACTCTTTACGTTTTTGGGCTGAGAATACATGCAAATGCTTTATTAACTATTTTACAATATTTATATGCGTGAGTTTCATTAATCCCTTTTTAAATGCTTTCGCAATATATATTTTTGGGACTGAGAATACATGCGCTGCTTTTATAACTGTTTTACGAAATAGACACAAGTAATCTAAAAACTACATTCTATGGTTGGATTATCTAATCGAATATGCCCTTTTTATTAAGTCTGGTAATCTAAGAATTAGGGAACAGAAACCCTAATTGACGCGAACTCTAAAGGTAGATCTATCGGGCCCAACAAGCCCCATCCAAAGTACCGGATGATTTAGTATTTCGAAATTTATATCATGTCCGAAGGAGGATCCCGGAATGATGGGGATATTCTTATATACATAATGTGAATGTCGGTTACCAGGTGTTCAATCCATATGAATGATATTTTTGTCTCTATGTATGGGACGTATATTTATGAGAACTGGAAATCTTGTGGTCTATTAAAATTATGAAATGATTATTTATGTTAAACTAATGAACTCACCAACCTTTTGGTTGACACTTTAAAGCATGTTTATTCTCAGGTACGAAAGAAATCTTCCGCTGTGCATTTGCTAATTGTAAGAATATTACTTGTAGTCGTTCATGACATATTTCAAAAGACGTTGCATTCGAGTCGTTGAGTTCATCAAGATTAGTATTAAATCAATTATAGTAAGATATATTACGAAATGGTATGCATGTTGTCAACTTTCGATGTAATGAAAGATTGTCTTTTCGAAAACGAATGCAATGTTTGTAAAATGTATCATATAGAGGTCAAGTACCTCGCGATGTAATCAACTGTTGTGAATCGTTTATAATCAATATGGACTTCGTCCGGATGGATTAGGACGGGTCCTTTCAACATAGACCCGTAATCATATCACAATGTATCTGATAATTCAATAATTTGATATTGTCTTTTAATTCCGTTGATAAATATATTAAACATATATTGAAACAAATACGTTCATGTAAAGTATTATACATCTAATACTTTGTTAACATTTTCAATTAATATAACTAAATATTATATATACATATATATATATATATATATATATATACACATAAATGTTCGTGAATCGTCGAGTACAGTCAAAGGGTAATTGATTACATGAATATAGTTCCTAAACTTTTTGAGATTCAACATTACTGACTTTGCTTATCGTGTCGAAATAATATAAAGATTATGTTCAAATTTGGTCAGAAATTTTCGGGTTGTCACAGTACCTACCCGTTAAAGAAATTTCGTCCCGAAATTTGAGTGGAATGGTCATGGATGACAATAAGTATGTTTTCATGATGCATACGAGTTGGAAATTAGAGTTTTATCATCAGTGAGTAGTATGGAATAAACAATTCGTTTATGTGAAGATTACGAGTGAAGCTATCGCGAAAAAAATGAAAATGAATAAATGTAGGTTTGACTTAACCGGTGACGTAGTCACGGTTGATTTTCAAAATTCAAGGAATTTAGAAGAAAATCTTCGTAATAAGATTTGGTTCTTCAGTAATTAAGGAAATTAGGATCCGCTTTGATTAAATGCGATAATCTGTTTTGATTGCTCTGTCGGATATTTTACTATATATCCACCCCCTTTGTTTCCTTATTTCCACAACTCACATCTTCTATTTTTTCTCTCTCAATTCATACTTTAAAGTATTCTTCAATATGCTTCATCCAGTTCTGCTTCTTGATATATTTCTTAATTTCATATCTGTCATTCTTCTTTTTCATTTACCGCCGGAAGAATCTATTTACTTCTACTATACTCTTGGTTTTATATTGTTTTTAGTTCTCCCGTGTCTTTATATTTCTATATGCATCGATATATATATATGGTTTATAATTTCTGAGTTGTCGTTGGGCTTTATATCCTCCTTTATATTTCGAAGTCCCGGCTTCTGTCTTCTATAATCATTGTCATCCCCAGTTAATGCTCTCTTCTATTTGCTGCGATTTATACTCCAATTTCTATTTTGGATCTTCATGCTCTATTTTCTCTTCTATTTATTAAACACAGCAAATAATGGTCCAGAATTCGTAGTTATGGAGTTTCGAATGAACATGGCTAATGTTCTAAGAAGGAAATTGTAATGGCACAATCTTAATTTGTCAAATTACCAGAATACCTCGGAAAAGACCGAATCATCAAGAAAATATTTTCTTGATATTTTTAGAGGATAAATAGAATACAAGAATCATGTAATATAGCACATGATGACGTTATGATCTGTGAATCATCACGTTCCATTTAGAAACCCAGCATGACTTACTGTAACATAATCACGTTGATCAACTGTCATTATATTATACTAATTCATGCTTCAGTTCCCAACACTTCTTCAAAAAACATTCCTATTTTGAACTCGAAGGTTTCAGAATTTAGAAACTAAAATAATTTCTTTTATGATGTAATCCAGATAGCGCGAAGATGTAAATGATTTCAGATAAAATAATTATGGAAATATCTTCAGAAATATGGAGGATATTTATAATGAAAGATACGATGATATCTTAGAATTTCTAATATCAGAGGATGATGAAGAATATTGTTCACAGGGGTTTAGAGTTAGGAGCAAGGTATTCGTTAATGACTTCAGCAGATACTGAATCATTTGGAATCTTTGAAGGTAGGTTCAGCCTTTGTGATTTGTCCACAGTCTCCTTGATACTTTGCTCTATCCGTTTTCTAGTTCCAAAACTTCTCTTTTTCTGAGCTTTGCCAATACACTATTCTTTATCATCAACTTTTTACTGTTAAGGTCGTTTACAGTTTTTGCTGCTTCATCAGCATTTTTTAAAATTTCGAGGACTAGTTCGCAGTTTAGGGTGTTTTTCAGAAACTTCACATTCGCAGTATGTAAGTCCAGGAGATAGATGTTATATGTATAACTGTTGGCGTTGACATGCTGCGAGATTTCAAAATACTGATTGCTAATTCCCAATGATTCGTATGGCAATTCTCGTTACAAGATACAGATGAGTAAATGATTTTTCGGAAAATCAAAGATTAGTGAAGTTGTTAATAAGTTTATTGCTAATATAGTGGAACATAAATGGCTCCCTGGTAACAATGGCGAAAGGGCAACCTATACATCGAGGTTATAATAAAACTGTTTCAACTGAAAAGTCGAAGTTGACTTGCTGGAGCCGTGACAAAGCTGACTACTTTGGAGAGGAATTGAAAAGTTATTTTAGCTAGTAAATGCAAAAGGGTCTGACAGGGAAACGTGTTAAACTATGACTTTGGTTTCGAGGATTTTTCAGATACATAACTGTGGGTAACATGTGGGTAATTACCCGAAAAATTTCGACTAATTTTAAATCAAACTCTCGATACGATTTAATATTTTTGACACGATAAGCAAAGTCTGTAACGTTGAGTCTAAAAACTTTTGAACTGTCTCATATATTCAATTACCCTTCGATCATTTCCGATGATTCACGAACAATTAATTGTAAATAAATATGTATATATAAGTATATAAATAATAATTAGAAATATTAAATCAAGTATTATATGAACTGATAATTTGAACTAATTATAATCTACGAAATAATTAAATTGTTACCAAAACATAATAAATATAATGTAATTCGAAAATAAATGGTTTCGAATTCATTTAGTAAACGATTGTAGCATTCGTTTACCATTCGTTGACTGAAGATTCATTTTGATTGTAAAATGTGATGTTAATATAACTTATTAATTATATATACCATTTAATCTATAGTACTATTAACATTTTAATAAATAAATGAAAATAGAAAGACAAAAACGTTATGGCAGACATGATCTTTCCATCACTTTTGTTGGTATGTGATCTTAAACAAATTCAACTCAAAAGTAAAAATTTTAATATGGCGTGTAAACATATAACTTTCACGCGTATTTTAAAATAATAAAAGTGTCACATATGTTTTATTGTTCATGCATGTGTGCTCTTCCTTTTTGACAAAACAACATCCACCATTTCTCTTGTCACTGTTTTGTGTTTTGTTTTTCTTGTAATTAAATTCATCCGAGTTATATTTTTCTCCTGAGTGAAAGTTAATGACTTTCCTGTCCTCAGTTTGTTATCCATTTCAATCTGTTCTTCTTTATTTTGTTTGTATCTATTATACATGATTCTTCATGTCGAAATCAACTTTCCAATATGGATACAAATTCAGTTATTGATCAATATCAAGCTTTTATTTTTCCTCCTTGTCTGTATCTGAATGTCGACACACACCAAATTATTCCTTTCTTCTTTTGATACCATAAGATAACAACACACATATTAATGTTCTGTATATATCTTTCTTTTTGGGTAACATTAGTAAAACTTCATATAGACATCTCTTTTATCATCGCCACCCTAATGAATTCTTTATATATATAGATACATACACACGTATACCCACAACCACTATCCTTTCTGTTTTATTACTACTGCACAACGATCATTAACTGCTACCACTATATTACGGTGACTGCTATTACAACTACTTTTTTGTTTTTTCGATCAACATCCACCCACAAACCAACACCATAAGACCGGTTGGCTAAACTGTTTCTGTTTCGGTGTTTGGGTACCAACATAAACAACTACAACACGATCACCTCGCCAATACCTACTCCCTCTCTTCTTATATATATATATATATATATATATATATATATATATATATATATATATATATATATATATATATATATATATATATATATATATTTTTTTTTTTTGTGCACTAGCAAGCTTATGCTACTGCTACAGCAGTGAAACACCTTCATATTACACACGATCATAATTGCTATAGACAACTGCAGTTCCTTCTTTTTGTTTCTGTTTACAGTTCGAATTAAAACACAACCACCGAGACTACCACCATAAACCACCTATAACCGCCACTATTTTGTTTATATTTTTCGGTTTGTTTCAGCTGCAATGATCACCACTTCACCACCATTTAACCACTCTTTCTAATAATCGCCACTCGCACCATAGCTAGTTTGGTTTCGCTACTGCTGCTGCTGTATCATTTTTATTCATGTTTCAATTTTTGGCGGATACAGTGAATATGGTGATGAATGAAAGATGTTGATAGAGATGGAAGACGATAATGATGATGATTTAATAGCAATTGTTTTATGATTAATGATGATGAGTTGTAAAGATAAAGATAGTGTGTGTATGATGGAGTTCCTGCTCGAATCATCCCTTATGTATATAAAATGTCGGCTAAGTTTTTCCTTTTAAAAAAACTTAAACACCGAAACCCTTATTGGGCTTCATTTATGTTTGTGCATCGTGGGCCTTGTTTCTTTCTTTTTCTTTTGGGCCGAGAATTGTTGGGCTCCGAATCATAATTAGAAGAAGAAGAATTGCATTGTAATGTAATGGCGATGGGATACTACGCAGAATTAGGGTGAGGTCGATTATAAAGTTGATGATGAGGGTTAGGTAATTTATGATGATGATAATCATTATGATTTTATGTGATTAGGATAAATAATGAGGATGATGATTTGAATATGATGATAGTCGTTTATGATTATGATAAAGAGATACGATGATGATAGTTTGTTAGTTAAGAAGAAGGGTAAACGGATTCGAGCATAATAAATATTAAATTAAAGGAATTAAAACAAGATTAGGGATATAGTTCAATGGTTTAGGAGGTTGTTTGTTTGTGTACCGAGAGGTCTCGGGTGTGAGACCTGTCCAAGACATTTTTTTGGGAAAAGCTTAAAGGTAGTTTATTTATTATTAATATTATTATTATTATTATAGTTATTATTATCATTATTATTATTATTATTATTATTACTACTATTAACATTAACTTTTGTATTATCATTATTATTATTGTTATGATTATTATTATTAATATCATTATTAATATTATTATTAGTAAAAGTATTTTTTATAAATATCATAGTTATTATTATTATTATTATTATTATTATTATTATTATTATTATTATTATTATTATTATTATTATTATTATCATAACTACTGATATTATTATAAAGCTATTACGAATTTTCATTTATCAGTATTATTTTAACCAAATAAATATTAGTTACATAAAAATATATTTGATATATAACCTAACTCCATTATTATTTTTATAATATGTATGATATATATAATAAATATATTTAAGTTATTAATGAAATGCTTAAATCATTAAACTAACAGATATATCATTAATAATATATATATATATATATATATATATATATATATATATATATATATATATATATATATATATATATATTTGTTCGATTTCAATTATATGTGTTAATATGTATACCTAAATGATATAGGTTCATGAATCCGAGGTCAACCCTATACTTGTTAAATGACGTCATTTGTATTTTTACTACAAAATACAGTATGGTGAGTTTCATTACTCCCTTTTTATATATATTTTTGGACTGAGAATACATGCACTGTTTTATAACTATTTTACGAAATGGACACAAGTACTAAAAACATATTCTACGTTGAGTTGTACCACTTTGCATATTTTTCCCTAATAGCTTAGTAACTACCATTTACATGCAGTATTGTAAACGCGAATCCTGTTGATAGATCTATCGGGCCTGACATGAAATGCCCCGTTCTTATTGATTAAAAACGTTCCATATTAATTGATTTCGTTGCGAGGTTTTGACCTCTATATGAGACGTTTTTCAAAGACTGCATTCATTTTTAAAACAAACCATAACCTTTATTTCATAAATAAAGGTTTAAAAAGCTTTACGTAGATTATCAAATAATGATAATCTAAAATATCCTGTTTACACACGACCATTACATAATGGTTTACAATACAAATATGTTACATCGAAATCAGTTTCTTGAATGCAGTTTTTACACAATATCATACAAACATGGACTCCAAATCTTGTCCTTATTTTAGTATGCAACAGCGGAAGCTCTTAATATTCACCTGAGAATAAACATGCTTTAAACGTCAACAAAAATGTTGGTGAGTTATAGGTTTAACCTATATATATCAAATCGTAACAATAGACCACAAGATTTCATATTTCAGTACACATCCCATACATAGAGATAAAAATCATTCATATGGTGAACACCTGGTAACCGACATTAACAAGATGCATATATAAGAATATCCCCATCATTCCGGGACACCCTTCGGATATGATATAAATTTCGAAGTACTAAAGCATCCGGTACTTTGGATGGGGCTTGTTGGGCCCAATAGATCTATCTTTAGGATTCGCGTCAATTAGGGTGTCTGTTCCCTAATTCTTAGATTACCAGACTTAATAAAAAGGGGCATATTCGATTTCGATAATTCAACCATAGAATGTAGTTTCACGTACTTGTGTCTATTTTGTAAATCATTTATAAAACCTGCATGTATTCTCATCCCAAAAATATTAGATTTTAAAAGTGGGACTATAACTCACTTTCACAGATTTTTACTTCGTCGGGAAGTAAGACTTGGCCACTGGTTGATTCACGAACCTATAACAATATATACATATATATCAAAGTATGTTCAAAATATATTTACAACACTTTTAATATATTTTGATGTTTTAAGTTTATTAAGTCAGCTGTCCTCGTTAGTAACCTACAACTAGTTGTCCACAGTTAGATGTACAGAAATAAATCGATAAATATTATCTTGAATCAATCCACGACCCAGTGTATACGTATCTCAGTATTGATCACAACTCAAACTATATATATTTTGGAATCAACCTCAACCCTGTATAGATAACTCCAACATTCACATATAGAGTGTCTATGGTTGTTCCGAAATATATATAGATGTGTCGACATGATAAGGCGAAACATTGTATACGTGTCTATGGTATCTCAAGATTACATAATATACAATACAAGTTGATTAAGTTATGGTTGAAATAGATTTGTTACCAATTTTCACGTAGCTAAAATGAGAAAAATTATCCAATCTTGTTTTACCCATAACTTCTTCATTTTAAATCCATTTTGAGTGAATCAAATTGCTATGGTTTCATATTGAACTCTATTTTATGAATCTAAACAGAAAAGTATAGGTTTATAGTCGGAAAAATAAGTTACAAGTCGTTTTTGTAAAGGTAGTCATTTCAGTCGAAAGAACGACGTCTAGATGACCATTTTAGAAAACATACTTCCACTTTGAGTTTAATCATAATTTTTGGATATAGTTTCATGTTCATAATAAAAATAATTTTCTCAGAATAACAACTTTAAAATCAAAGTTTATCATAGTTTTTAATTAACTAACCCAAAACAGCCCGCGGTGTTACTACGACGGCGTAAATCCGGTTTTACGGTGTTTTTCGTGTTTCCAGGTTTTAAATCATTAAGTTAGCATATCATATAGATATAGAACATGTGTTTAGTTGATTTTAAAAGTCAAGTTAGAAGGATTAACTTTTGTTTGCGAACAAGTTTAGAATTAACTAAACTATGTTCTAGTGATTACAAGTTTAAACCTTCGAATAAGATAGCTTTATATGTATGAATCGAATGATGTTATGAACATCATTACTACCTTAAGTTCCTTGGATAAACCTACTGGAAAAGAGAAAAATGGATCTAGCTTCAATGGATCCTTGGATGGCTCGAAGTTCTTGAAGCAGAATCATGACACGAAAACAAGTTCAAGTAAGATCATCACTTGAAATAAGATTGTTATAGTTATAGAAATTGAACCAAAGTTTGAATATGATTATTACCTTGTATTAGAATGATAACCTACTGTAAGAAAAAAAGATTTCTTGAGGTTGGATGATCACCTTACAAGATTGGAAGTGAGCTAGCAAACTTGAAAGTATTCTTGATTTTATGAAACTAGAACTTTTGGAATTTATGAAGAACACTTAGAACTTGAAGATAGAACTTGAGAGAGATCAATTAGATGAAGAAAATTGAAGAATGAAAGTGTTTGTAGGTGTTTTTGGTCGTTGGTGTATGGATTAGATATAAAGGATATGTAATTTTGTTTTCATGTAAATAAGTCATGAATGATTACTCATATTTTTGTAATTTTATGAGATATTTCATGCTAGTTGCCAAATGATGGTTCCCACATGTGTTAGGTGACTTAAATGGGCTGCTAAGAGCTGATCATTGGAGTGTATATACCAATAGTACATACATCTAAAAGCTGTGTATTGTACGAGTACGAATACGGGTGCATACGAGTAGAATTGTTGATGAAACTGAACGAGGATGTAATTGTAAGCATTTTTGTTAAGTAGAAGTATTTTGATAAGTGTATTGAAGTCTTTCAAAAGTTTATAAATACATATTAAAACACTACATGTATATACATTTTAACTGAGTCGTTAAGTCATCGTTAGTCGTTACATGTAAGTGTTGTTTTGAAACCTTTAGGTTAACGATCTTGTTAAATGTTGTTAACCTAATGTTTATAATATCAAATGAGATTTTAAATTATTATATTATCATGATATTATCATGTATGAATATCTCTTAATATGATATATATACATTAAATGTCTTTACAACGATAATCGTTACATATATGTCTCGTTTAAAAATCATTAAGTTAGTAGTCTTGTTTTTACATATGTAGTTCATTGTTAATATACTTAATGATATGTTTACTTATCATAGTATCATGTTAACTATATATATATCCATATATATGTCATCATATAGTTTTTACAAGTTTTAACGTTCGTGAATCACCGGTCAACTTGGGTGGTCAATTGTCTATATGAAACATATTTCAATTAATCAAGTCTTAACAAGTTTGATTGCTTAACATGTTGAAAACATTTATTCATGTAAATATCAATCTCAATTAATATATATAAACATGGAAAAGTTCGGGTCACTACAGTACCTACCCGTTAAATAAATTTCGTCCCGAAATTTTAAGCTGTTGAAGGTGTTGACGAATCTTCTGGAAATAGATGCGGGTATTTCTTCTTCATCTGATCTTCACGCTCCCAGGTGAACTCGGGTCCTCTACGAGCATTCCATCGAACCTTAACAATTGGTATCTTGTTTTGCTTAAGTCTTTTAACCTCACGATCCATTATTTTGACGGGTTCTTCGATGAATTGAAGTTTTTCATTGATTTGGATTTCATCTAACGGAATAGTGAGATCTTCTTTAGCAAAACATTTCTTCAAATTCGAGACGTGGAAAGTGTTATGTACAGCCTCGAGTTGTTGAGGTAACTCAAGTCGGTATGCTACTGGTCCGACACGATCAATAATCTTGAATGGTCCAATATACCTTGGATTTAATTTCCCTCGTTTACCAAATCGAACAACGCCTTTCCAAGGTGCAATTTTAAGCATGACCATCTCTCCAATTTCAAATTCTATATCTTTTCTTTTAATGTCAGCGTAGCTCTTTTGTCGACTTTGGGCGGTTTTCAACCGTTGTTGAATTTGGATGATCTTCTCGGTAGTTTCTTGTATAATCTCCGAACCCGTAATCTGTCTATCCCCCACTTCACTCCAACAAATCGGAGACCTACACTTTCTACCATAAAGTGCTTCAAACGGCGCCATCTCAATGCTTGAATGGTAGCTGTTGTTGTAGGAAAATTCTGCTAATGGTAGATGTCGATCCCAACTGTTTCCGAAATCAATAACACATGCTCGTAGCATGTCTTCAAGCGTTTGTATCATCCTTTCGCTCTGCCCATCAGTTTGTGGATGATAGGCAGTACTCATGTCTAGACGAGTTCCTAATGCTTGCTGTAATGTCTGCCAGAATCTTGAAATAAATCTGCCATCCCTATCAGAGATAATAGAGATTGGTATTCCATGTCTGGAGACGACTTCCTTCAAATACAGTCGTGCTAACTTCTCCATCTTGTCATCTTCTCTTATTGGTAGGAAGTGTGCTGATTTGGTGAGACGATCAACTATTACCCAAATAGTATCAAAACCACTTGCAGTCCTTGGCAATTTAGTGATGAAATCCATGGTAATGTTTTCCCATTTCCATTCCGGGATTTCGGGTTGTTGAAGTAGACCTGATGGTTTCTGATGCTCAGCTTTGACCTTAGAACACGTCAAACATTCTCCTACGTATTTAGCAACATCGACTTTCATACCCGGCCACCAAAAATGTTTCTTGAGATCCTTGTACATCTTCCCCGTTCCAGGATGTATTGAGTATCTGGTTTTATGAGCTTCTCTAAGTACCATTTCTCTCATATCTCCAAATTTTGGTACCCAAATCCTTTCAGCCCTATACCGGGTTCCGTCTTCCCGAATATTAAGATGCTTCTCCGATCCTTTGGGTATTTCATCCTTTAAATTTCCCTCTTTTAAAACTCCTTGTTGCGCCTCCTTTATTTGAGTAGTAATGTTATTATGAATCATTATATTCATAGATTTTACTCGAATGGGTTCTCTGTCCTTCCTGCTCAAGGCATCGGCTACCACATTTGCCTTCCCCGGGTGGTAACGAATCTCAAAGTCGTAATCATTCAATAATTCAATCCACCTACGCTGCCTCATATTCAGTTGTTTCTGATTAAATATGTGTTGAAGACTTTTGTGGTCGGTATATATAATACTTTTGACCCCATATAAGTAGTGCCTCCAAGTCTTTAATGCAAAAACAACCGCGCCTAATTCCAAATCATGCGTCGTATAATTTTGTTCGTGAATCTTCAATTGTCTAGACGCATAAGAAATCACCTTCGTTCGTTGCATTAATACACAACCGAGACCTTGCTTTGATGCATCACAATAAATCACAAAATCATCATTCCCTTCAGGCAATGACAATATAGGTGCCGTAGTTAGCTTTTTCTTCAATAACTGAAACGCTTTCTCTTGTTCATCATTCCATTCAAATTTCTTCCCTTTATGCGTTAATGCAGTCAAGGGTTTTGCTATTCTGGAAAAGTCTTGGATGAACCTTCTGTAGTAACCAGCTAGTCCTAAAAACTGGCGTATGTGTTTCGGAGTTTTCGGGGTTTCCCACTTTTCAACAGTTTCTATCTTTGCCGGATCCACCTTAATACCTTCTTTGTTCACTATGTGACCGAGGAATTGAACTTCTTCCAACCAAAATGCACACTTTGAAAACTTAGCGTACAATTCTTCCTTCCTCAATACTTCTAACACCTTTCTCAAATGTTCACCGTGTTCTTGGTCATTCTTTGAGTAAATAAGTATGTCATCAATGAAAACAATGACAAACTTGTCAAGGTATGGTCCACACACTCGGTTCATAAGGTCCATGAACACAGCTGGTGCATTAGTTAAACCAAACGGCATGACCATAAACTCGTAATGACCGTAACGTGTTCTGAAAGCAGTCTTTGGAATATCATCTTCTTTCACCCGCATTTGATGATACCCGAAATGTAAGTCAATCTTTGAATAAATAGACGAGCCTTGTAGTTGATCAAATAAGTCATCGATTCTCGGTAGTGGGTAGCGGTTCTTGATGGTAAGTTTGTTCAACTCTCGGTAGTCGATACACAACCTGAATGTACGATCTTTCTTCTTGAAAAACAAAACAGGAGCTCCCCACGGTGATGTGATTGGTCGAATGAAACCACGCTCTAAAAGTTCTTGTAATTGGCTTTGTAGTTCTTTCATCTCGCTGGGTGCGAGTCTGTAAGGAGCACGAGCTATTGGTGCAGCTCCTGGTACAAGATCTATTTGAAATTCAACGGATCGATGTGGGGGTAATCCCGGTAACTCTTTCGGAAATACATCAGGAAATTCTTTTGCGACGGGAACATCATTGATGCTCTTTTCTTCAGTTTGTACTTTCTCGACGTGTGCTAGAACAGCATAGCTACCTTTTCTTATTAGTTTTTGTGCCTTCAAATTACTAATAAGATGTAGCTTCGTGTTGCCCTTTTCTCCGTACACCATTAAGGGTTTTCCTTTTTCTCGTATAATGCGAATTGCATTTTTGTAACAAACGATCTCCGCTTTCACTTCTTTCAACCAGTCCATACCGATTATCACATCAAAACTCCCTAACTCTACTGGTATCAAATCAATCTTAAATGTTTCGCTAACCAGTTTAATTTCTCGATTCCGACATATATTATCTGCTGAAATTAATTTACCATTTGCGAATTCGAGTAAAAATTTACTATCCAAAGGCGTCAATGGACAACTTAATTTAGCACAAAAATCTCTACTCATATAGCTTCTATCCGCACCCGAATCAAATAAAACGTAAGCAGATTTATTGTCAATAAGAAACGTACCCGTAACAAGCTCCGGGTCTTCCTGTGCCTCTGCCGCATTAATATTGAAAACTCTTCCACGGCCTTGTCCATTCGTGTTCTCCTGGTTCGGGCAATTTCTAATAATGTGGCCCGGTTTTCCACATTTATAACAAACTACATTGGCATAACTTGCTCCGACACTACTTGCTCCGCCATTACTCGTTCCGACACCATTTGTTCCTTTCATTCTATTAACCCCTGGTCCGTAGACCTCACACTTCGCCGCGCTATGACCATTTCTTTTACACTTGTTGCAAAATTTGGTGCAGAACCCCGAGTGATTCTTTTCACACCTTTGGCATAGCTGCTTCTGATTGTTGTTGTTGTTGCGGTTATTATTATTGTTGAGATGATTGTTGTAGTTGCTGTTGTTGTTGTTGTTGTTGTTGGGCCGTTTGTTGTAGTTGCGATTGATGTTGCGATTGTTGGGATAATTGTTGCGATTATTGTTGTAATTGCTGTTGTTGTTGTATTGGTGATTCTTCTCACCGTTTTCCTCCCACTTTCTTTTGACTTGCTTCACATTGGCCTCTTCAGCAGTCTGTTCTTTAATTCTTTCTTCAATTTGGTTCACGAGTTTGTGAGCCATTCTACATGCCTGTTGTATGGAGGCGGGCTCGTGTGAACTTATATCTTCTTGGATTCTTTCCGGTAATCCTTTCACAAACGCGTCGATCTTCTCTTCCTCATCTTCGAATGCTCCCGGACACAATAGGCACAATTCTGTAAATCATCTTTCGTACGTGGTAATATCAAATCCTTGGGTTCGTAACCCTCTAAGTTCTGTCTTGAGCTTATTGACCTCGGTTCTGGGACGGTACTTCTCGTTCATCAAGTGCTTGAATGCTAACCACGGTAGTGCGTACGCATCGTCTTGTCCCACTTGCTCTAGATAGGTATTCCACCATGTTAACGCAGAACCTGTGAAGGTATGCGTAGCGTACTTTACTTTGTCCTCTTCAGTACACTTACTTATGGTAAACACCGATTCGACCTTCTCGGTCCACCGTTTCAATCCGATCGGTCCTTCGGTTCCATCAAATTCCAAAGGTTTGCAGGCAGTGAATTCTTTGTAGGTGCATCCTACACGATTTCCTGTACTGCTAGATCCAAGGTTATTGTTGGTATGTAGCGCAGCCTGTACTGCGGCTATGTTTGAAGCTAGAAAAGTACGGAATTCCTCTTCATTCATATTCACGGTGTGTCGAGTAGTCGGTGCCATTTCCTTCAAAATAGTTAAATGGAACAAGTTAATCATACAGAATATTAAGAGTAGTTAATAGTATTTCGTAGCATAATATGAACTCATTTATAAAAGCTTTTTCTTCATATTAGCGTTTTATAAGTTTAAATTCGGGTAGTACCTACCCGTTAAGTTCATACTTAGTAGCTAATATACAATTCAACTACTACAATTCTATATGAAAAACTAATTATAATAATATTTCGCGTTCAAACTTTTATACAATATTTTACAAACTTACAATACCGCTTATTTTACATAAAGCATGAAATATAGCACACAATAACTTTGATACAAGATAGTTGTGAAGATAATTCTAGCTAGTACACAAGTCGTTCAGCAAAGGCAATAAAGACACGTAATTCATACGTCTAGAAACAAGTCATGCATTTTGGTTTTACTAGGACTACTTCCCATCCTTGGTCTTGTGCAACATAACCGTTATGGCCGTTGATAAGACAGCGTGTTGTAACGTCGTCAAAGGGACGAGGGTTACGTAATGTCCAACAGTCCCGTAATAATCTAAAAACCTCATTTCTTACCCCAATTACCGACTCCGTCACTTGTGGAAACGTTTTGTTTAATAGTCGTAGCCCGATGTTCTTGTTCTCACTTTGGTGAGAAGCGAACATTACTAATCCGTAAGCATAACATGCTTCTTTATGTTGCATGTTAGCCGCTTTTTCTAAATCACGAAGTCCAATATTCGGATATATTGAGTCAAAATAATTTCTTAACCCGTTGCGTAAAATAGCATTTGGGTTCCCCGCAATATATGCGTCAAAGTAAACACATCGTAACTTATGGGTTTCCCAATGTGATATCCCCCATCTTTCAAACGAAAGTCTCTTATAAACCAAGACATTCTTGGAACGTTCTTCGAATGTCTTACAAACTGATCTCGCCTTAAATAGTTGTGCCGAGGAATTCTGGCCGACTCTAGACAAGATTTCATCAATCATATCTCCGGGTAGGTCTCTTAAAATATTGGGTTGTCTATCCATTTTGTGTTTTTAAACTGTAAAATAGACAAGAGTTAGATTTCATAAAAAAAATACTTATTAATACAAGCAATTTTTACATATATCATAAAGCATACGAACACTATATTACATATATTACACCACACGAATACAACTATCTTATTCCGACTCGCTCGTTTCTTCTTCTTCGGTTTTGGTTCGTTTTGCCAAGTTTCTAGGGATATATGATGTTCCCCTAATACGAGCCGTCGTTGTCCACATTGATTTAGAAAAACCTGGTGGTTTAGAGGTTCCCGGGTCATTGTTACAACTTAAGGACTTCGGGCGTTGACGATACATATAAAGTTCATCGGGGTTGGAATTAGATTTCTCTATTTTTATGCCTTTTCCCTTATTATTTTCTTTTGCCTTTTTAAATTCAGTTGGGGTAATTTCTATAACATCATCGGAATTCTCGTCGGAATCCGATTCATCGGAGAATTGGTAATCCTCCCAATATTTTGCTTCCTTGGCGGAAACACCATTGACCATAATTAACCTTGGTCGGTTGGTTGAGGATTTTTGTTTACTTAACCGTTTTATTATTTCCCCCACCGGTTCTATTTCTTCATCCGGTTCCGATTCTTCTTCCGGTTCCGATTCTTCTTCCGGTTTCGACTCTTCTTCCGGTTCCTCTTCGGGAACTTGTGAATCAGTCCACGAATCATTCCAATTTACATTTGACTCTTCATTATTATTAGGTGAGTCAATGGGACTTGTTCTAGAGGTAGACATCTATCACATAATATCAAACGCGTTAAGAGATTAATATATCACATAATATTCACATGTTAAAAATATATAGTTTCCAACAAAATTTGTTAAGCAATCATTTTTCAAGTAAACACGGTCGAAGTCCAGACTCACTAATGCATCCTAACAAACTAGATAAGACACACTAATGCAAAATTCTGGTTCTCTAAGACCAACGCTCTGATACCAACTGAAATGCCCCGTTCTTATTGATTAAAAACGTTCCATATTAATTGATTTCGTTGCGAGGTTTTGACCTCTATATGAGACGTTTTTCAAAGACTGCATTCATTTTTAAAACAAACCATAACCTTTATTTCATAAATAAAGGTTTAAAAAGCTTTACGTAGATTATCAAATAATGATAATCTAAAATATCCTGTTTACACACGACCATTACATAATGGTTTATAATACAAATATGTTACATCGAAATCAGTTTCTTGAATACAATTTTTACACAATATCATACAAACATGGACTCCAAATCTTGTCCTTATTTTAGTATGCAACAGCGGAAGCTCTTAATATTCACCTGAGAATAAACATGCTTTAAACGTCAACAAAAATGTTGGTGAGTTATAGGTTTAACCTATATATATCAAATCGTAACAATAGACCACAAGATTTCATATTTCAGTATACATCCCATACATAGAGATAAAAATCATTCATATGGTGAACACCTGGTAACCGACATTAACAAGATGCATATATAAGAATATCCCCATCATTCCGGGACACCCTTCGGATATGATATAAATTTCGAAGTACTAAAGCATCCGGTACTTTGGATGGGGCTTGTTGGGCCCAATAGATCTATCTTTAGGATTCATGTCAATTAGGGTGTCTGTTCCCTAATTCTTAGATTAACAGACTTAATAAAAAGGGGCATATTCGATTTCGATAATTCAACCATAGAATGTAGTTTCACGTACTTGTGTCTATTATGTAAATCATTTATAAAACCTGCATGTATTCTCATCCCAAAAATATTAGATTTTAAAAGTGGGACTATAACTCACTTTCACAGATTTTTACTTCGTCGGGAAGTAAGACTTGACCACTGGTTGATTCACGAACCTATAACAATATATACATATATATCAAAGTATGTTCAAAATATATTTACAACACTTTTAATATATTTTGATGTTTTAAGTTTATTAAGTCAGCTGTCCTCGTTAGTAACCTACAACTAGTTGTCCACAGTTAGATGTACAGAAATAAATCGATAAATATTATCTTGAATCAATCCACGACCCAGTGTATACGTATCTCAGTATTGATCACAACTCAAACTATATATATTTTGGAATCAACCTCAACCCTGTATAGCTAACTCCAACATTCACATATAGAGTGTCTATGGTTGTTCCGAAATATATATAGATGTGTCGACATGATAAGTTGAAACATTGTATACGTGTCTATGGTATCTCAAGATTACATAATATACAATACAAGTTGATTAAGTTATGGTTGAAATAGATTTGTTACCAATTTTCACGTAGCTAAAATGAGAAAAATTATCCAATCTTGTTTTACCCATAACTTCTTCATTTTAAATCCGTTTTGATTGAATCAAATTGCTATGGTTTCATATTGAAATCTATTTTATGAATCTAAACAGAAAACTATAGGTTTATAGTCGGAAAAATAAGTTACAAGTCGTTTTTGTAAAGGTAGTCATTTCAGTCGAAAGAACGACGTCTAGATGACCATTTTAGAAAACATACTTCCACTTTGAGTTTAATCATAATTTTTGGATATAGTTTCATGTTCATAATAAAAATCATTTTCTCAGAATAACAACTTTAAAATCAAAGTTTATCATAGTTTTTAATTAACTAACCCAAAACAGCCCGCGGTGTTACTACGACGGCGTAAATCCGGTTTTACGGTGTTTTTCGTGTTTCCAGGTTTTAAATCATTAAGTTAGCATATCATATAGATATAGAACATGTGTTTAGTTGATTTTAAAAGTCAAGTTAGAAGGATTAACTTTTGTTTGCGAACAAGTTTAGAATTAACTAAACTATGTTCTAGTGATTACAAGTTTAAACCTTCGAATAAGATAGCTTTATATGTATGAATTGAATGATGTTATGAACATCATTACTACCTTAAGTTCCTTGGATAAACCTACTGGAAAAGAGAAAAATGGATCTAGCTTCAATGGATCCTTGGATGGCTCGAAGTTCTTGAAGCAGAATCATGACACGAAAACAAGTTCAAGTAAGATCATCACTTGAAATAAGATTGTTATAGTTATAGAAATTGAACCAAAGTTTGAATATGATTATTACCTTGTATTAGAATGATAACCTACTGTAAGAAACAAAGATTTCTTGAGGTTGGATGATCACCTTACAAGATTGGAAGTGAGCTAGCAAACTTGAAAGTATTCTTGATTTTATGAAACTAGAACTTTTGGAATTTATGAAGAACACTTAGAACTTGAAGATAGAACTTGAGAGAGATCAATTAGATGAAGAAAATTGAAGAATGAAAGTGTTTGTAGGTGTTTTTGGTCGTTGGTGTATGGATTAGATATAAAGGATATGTAATTTTGTTTTCATGTAAATAAGTCATGAATGATTACTCATATTTTTGTAATTTTATGAGATATTTCATGCTAGTTGCCAAATGATGATTCCCACATGTGTTAGGTGACTTACATGGGCTGCTAAGAGCTGATAATTGGAGTGTATATACCAATAGTACATACATCTAAAAGCTGTGTATTGTACGAGTACGAATACGGGTGCATACGAATAGAATTGTTGATGAAACTGAACGAGGATGTAATTGTAAGCATTTTTGTTAAGTAGAAGTATTTTGATAAGTGTATTGAAGTCTTTCAAAAGTGTATAAATACATATTAAAACACTACATGTATATACATTTTAACTGAGTCGTTAAGTCATCGTTAGTCGTTACATGTAAGTGTTGTTTTGAAACCTTTAGGTTAACGATCTTGTTAAATGTTGTTAACCTAATGTTTATAATATCAAATGAGATTTTAAATTATTATATTATCATGATATTATCATGTATGAATATCTCTTAATATGATATATATACATTAAATGTCTTTACAACGATAATCGTTACATATATGTCTCGTTTAAAAATCATTAAGTTAGTAGTCTTGTTTTTACATATGTAGTTCATTGTTAATATACTTAATGATATGTTTACTTATCATAGTATCATGTTAACTATATATATATCCATATATATGTCATCATATAGTTTTTACAAGTTTTATCGTTCGTGAATCACCGGTCAACTTGGGTGGTCAATTGTCTATATGAAACATATTTCAATTAATCAAGTCTTAACAAGTTTGATTGCTTAACATGTTGAAAACATTTAATGATGTAAATATCAATCTCAATTAATATATATAAACATGGAAAAGTTCGGGTCACTACATGACAACCCCAACCGGACTGGACGACCAGAATTCAACGGTTGCACAGTACTTCGTTTCAGTGACTACACTTGGTACATTGTAGTGAGATTTCATAATAAAGGGAATATGCGACGTTGATTAAATGTTAAGTATGGTTACCAAGTGCTCAACCACTTAGAATATTTTTATTAAAACGTTTGTGTATATGAAATCTTGTGGTCTATTATGATATTGAAATGATTGTTATGATAAACCTATGAACTCACCAACATTTTTGTTGACACTTTTAAGCATGTTTATTCTCAGGTATGAAAGAAACCTTCCGCTATGCATTTGCTCATTTTAGAGATATTACTTGGAGTCGTTCATGGCATATTTAAGTCAACGCCTCGCAATGGGACCAAATGTTGACGACTTCGTCTAGGTGGATAAGGACGGGTAGTTTCAGGTGGTATCAGAGCGGTGGTCGTAGCGAACCAGGTCTTGCATTAGTGTGTTTAACTGATAGTTGTTAGGATGCATTAGTGAGTCTGGACTTCGACCGTGTCTGCATGTCAAAGTTTTTGCTTATCATTTCGTGTCAAAAATTATTTGCTTATCATCCTTAAAGTGTAGACACGTCTTACTGCCTCTATTGCATAGACAGTGTATAGATAAATTCATATCTTAGTGTATCTGTTATTGTTACCTTTGCCTGACAGCTTTCGTAGATTCCTCCGTAACTTATGGGATTTTAGTAATATATATGCATATGTAAATTATGTATTGCAGGGTACTAATCTACATCCTATAATCTATTTCTTATCGAAAATCCTTCATCTGATCGTACGAGATGAATCCCTTAATCAGTTCGAGTCCCTTAGATTTCGATAGCTATTCCGATGGTTATTCCGACAGCTATTCTGATATGGAGTTTCACCTAAGCTCCGAAAGCAGTGTCATCGAAATGAATCAACCAATCATCCATCCCCAATTCATCTGATGGGTTCGTAGTTGACTTAACCGATGGAGACGAGAAGAAGGCGATCTTTTCCACCCACCAACTTGCACTCTTGGCGAAGAACCTGATGCACTTACCGCCGAACTTATTCGAAACACCATTTTCACTCTCATTTCCCGAATATCTCGCCACGATTATATTCTATCTAAAATTCTAAATCTTATTCATCCGCTCATTCCGACCGACAATCATTCCGGAGTAATAGAAGAAGTCAACGAGCTTCGCGCTCGAGTACTGGCTTTGGAGAATATGGTGCAAAACTTAACAGCTCCAGCAACATCACCGGCACCAACAGTACCACCAACATCAACACCAGTACCACCAACAACCCAAGTTTCAACATCACATGCCTCAACATATCATTCTGTACCTCGAGCATAATCATCGTTCTACGTACCGTTCTGTCTACTTTATCTTCATTCTACATATCGTTCTACATCGATTATCTTCGCTCGACATGGCGATTATGTAATTTCTAAAGTTTTAGAGATTATGTAATCTAGTATTTATGATAAATCAAATGAGTTTAATATCTTATTGACTCATTAAATCCATGATTACATCTAAAGAAAATATATATGTAGGTATATTTTCATAAAGATTGTAATTAAAAATTCTTTTGTACAAACTGTTAATGGTGAAAATATTTTAACGGGTAGGTAATACCCGAGGAATATTTAGATTTCACACTAATAAGTTACATTGTACATTTTTCCAATCTGATTCAACAGTCCTTTACTATCCTACTTACATCCACAGATATACGTATCCGTTCACCAAAGAACAACTATTTTTATTCAAATTCAATTTCACATTTGGATTTTGACCTATCAGAATCCAACAAGTGGTATAATGAAGAAAACATTGGACAAAATAAAACTTGTTAGAAACAAACAATTTAACTATGAGAAGAATTTTGTTAAGAATCCACGCTAACTGGTTACATTTTATTTATCGCAATTTAATTATCGCAATTTACATTCTCGCAATTTTATTTATCGTCATTTAATTTCTGTTATTTATTTTACGCACTTTAAATATCGGGACAAGTATACAAGGTTTTGACATATCATATCGACCCATCTATATATATATTTCGGAACAACCATAGGCACTCTATATGCAAATGTTGGAGTTAGCTATACAGGGTTGAGGTTGATTCCAAAATATATAGTTTGATTTGTGATCGAGTCTGAGACCGGTACACGGGTCACGATACGTATTAATTAATTCGAATATTATAAACTATATATGAATTATTGAACTGCTAACTGTGGATTATCAACTGCGGACTACAAATATTGGACAATTAAAAATGAATTAAAATATTGATTATAACATATGAAACTAAACATCTTTTCAAGTTTTCCACTTGATTTCATCTTAAACCTCATTTGGATCTTGACGATTTCAATCCATGTTCAAATCTTTCATGATTCTTGAAAACACCTCAATTGAGAGGATGAACCAGCCGCAATTCATCTACAGAAGAAAATATTGATGCATATAGTTATGCACCTGAGAAACTCTCGGCAACTGAGTAAATATTTAAAACGTAGCTTTGCTAATTCCTTAATGTTATTATTACCCAAAATAACTTTACAATTCCTTTTTAAGGTAGCAAATTTTGTCACAGCTCCAGTAAGTCAACTTCGACTTTTCACTCGAAACAACCTTATTATAATCTTGATATATATATATATATATATATATATATATATATATATATATATATATATATATATATATATATATATATATATATATATGCGTGCTCTTTTATGGTTACTGGGGAACCTTTTATATTCCACCATATTATCATCAGCGTTTAACTATCTAAAAATACAATTCTCTTGAAACCACCTCGGATTGATAACCGATGAATCAGATATGGTAGCATTAAATGCAGAGGAAACAGCAAAACCGTAGATGGTCTAAACGGTCAAAAGTTTGATAATAAAGAATGAAGTGTTGGAAACACTCAATAGGAAATTGGTACTAGAAAACGAATTGAGCAAACCATGAAGGAGACTGTGGACAAATCACAAGGAGTAAACATGTACTTAACGAATCCAGATGATTCAGTACCTGACGAAATCTCCAGCAAATATCTTGCTTCCTACTTATTTCAATTCTTTGCAGAAAACGTTTCTACATTACCTTTTAATTTCAAGTACTTTAGAAATTCTAAGATATCATCGTATCTTCCTTTATAAATATCTTCGATAATCCTGAGGATACCTTCACAGCTATTCTTGTCCGAAATTATTTATGTCTTCGTGATACCTATATTACATCATAAAAGAAACTGTTTTAGTTTCTATATTCTGTAACAATCGAGTTTAAATTATGAATGATTTCCTAGAGAAGTGTTGGGAATTGAAGTATGAGTTAGTATAATATAATGATGTCAGGCCAACGTGGTTATATTACAGTAAGTCATGCTGAATTTCTAGTGGAACGTGATGATTCACAGACAATATCGTCATCATGTGCCATGTTACATAACTCTTTCATTCTATTTAACCTCTAAACCTATCAAGGACATATTTTCTTGATATTTCAATCTTTCCGGATTTTCTGGTAATTTAACAAGTCAGATCGTGCTATTACCATTCCTTTCTTAGAACATGAGCCATGATCATTGGAAATTCAAAGATTTAATCTACGAATCCGAGACGTCTTGACCACTTTACATTAAGTTGGAAAGAATAACTGTGACTACGTCAAAAGTCAAGACGAATATTTATTTCTTATTTCACTCTTTTGTGATAGCTTCACTCGTACGCTTCACAAGATCGAATCGTTTTATCTATATTAATTAATAATGATAAAACTCTAATTATCAACTCATATTCGTCATGAAAACATTTTTATTGTTAGCCATGACGACCTCTATCAAATTTCGGGACAAAATTTCTTTAACGGGTAGGTACTGTAATGACCCGGAAAATTACGACTAATTTTAAATCAAACTCTCGATACGATTTAATATTTTTGACACGATAATCAAAGTCTGTAACGTTGAGTCTAAAAACTTTTGAACTGTCTCATATATTCAATTACCCTTCGATCATTTCCGATGATTCACGAACAATTAATTGTAAATAAATATGTATATATAAGTATATAAATAATAATTAGAAATATTAAATCAAGTATTATATGAACTGATAAGTTGAACTAATTATAATCTAAGAAATAATTAAATTGTTACCAAAACATAATAAATATAATGTAATTCAAAAATAAATGGTTTCGAATTCATTTAGTAAACGATTGTAGCGTTCGTTTACCATTCGTTGACTGCAGATTCATTTTGATTGTAAAATGTGATGTTAATATAACTTATTAATTATATATACCATTTAATCTATATTACTATTAACATTTTAATAAATAAATGAAAATAGAAAGACAAAAACGTTATGGCAGACATGATCTTTCCATCACTTTTGTTGGTATGTGATCTTAAACAAATTCAACTCAAAAGTAAAAAATTTAATATGGCGTGTAAACATATAACTTTCACGCGTATTTTAAAATAATAAAAGTGTCACATATGTTTTATTCTTCATGCATGTGTGCTCTTCCTTTTTGACAAAACAACATCCACCATTTCTCTTGTCACTGTTTTGTGTTTTGTTTTTCTTGTAATTAAATTCATCCGAGTTATATTTTTCTCCTGAGTGAAAGTTAATGACTTTCCTGTCCTCAGTTTGTTACCCATTTCAATCTGTTCTTCTTTATTTTGTTTATATCTATTATACATGATTCTTCATGTCGAAATCAACTTTCCAATATGGATACAAATTCAGTTATTGATCAATATCAAGCTTTTATTTTTCCTCCTTGTCTGTATCTGAATGTCGACACACACCCTATTATTCCTTTCTTCTTTTGATACCATAAGATAACAACACACATATTAATGCTCTGTATATATCTTTCTTTTTGGGTAACATTAGTAAAACTTCATATAGACATCTCTTTTATCATCTCCACCCTCATGAATTCTTTATATATATAGATACATACACACGTATACCCACAACCACTATCCTTTCTGTTTTGTTACTACTGCACAACGATCATTAACTGCTACCACTATATTACGGTGACTGCTATTACAACTACTTTTCTGTTTCTTCGATCAACATCCACCCACAAACCAACACCATAAGACAGGTTGGCTAAACTGTTTCTATTTCGGTGTTTGGGTACCAACATAAACAACTACAACACGATCACCTCGCCAATACCTACTCCCTCTCTTCTTATATATATATATATATATATATATATATATATATATATATATATATATATATATATATATATATATATATATATATATATATATATATATATATATATATATATATATATATATATATATATATATATATATATATATATATATATATATATATATATTTTGCACTAGCAAGCTTATGCTACTGCTACAGCAGTGAAACACCTTCATATTACACACGATCATAATTGCTATAGACAACTACAGTTCCTTCTTTCTGTTTCTATTTACAGTTCAAATTAAAACACAACCACCGAGACCACCACCATAAACCACCTATAACCGCCACTATTTTGTTTATATTTTTCGGTTTGTTTCAGCTGCAATGATCACCACTTCACCACCATTTAACCACTCTTTCTAATAATCCCCACTCGCACCATAACTAGTTTGGTTTCGCTACTGCTGATACTGTATCATTTTTATTCATGTTTCGATTTTTTGGCTGATACAGTGAATATGGTGATGAATGAAAGATGTTGATAGAGATGGAAGACGATAATGATGATGATTTAATAGCAATTGTTTTATGATTAATGATGATGAGTTGTAAAGATAAAGATAGTGTGTGTATGATGGAGTTCCTGCTCGAATCATCCCTTATGTATATAAAATGTCGGCTGAGTTTTTCCTTTTAAAAAAACTTAAACACCGAAACCCTTATTGGGCTTCATTTATGTTTGTGCATCGTGGGCCTTGTTTCTTTCTTTTTCTGTTGGGCTGAGAATTGTTGGGCCCCGAATCATAATTAGAAGAAGAAGAATTGCATTGTAATGTAATGGCGATGGGATACTACGCATAATGAGGGTGAGGTCGATTATAAAGTTGATGATGAGGGTTAGATAATTTAAGATGATGATAATCATTATGATTTTATGTGATTAGGATAAATAATGAGGATGATGATTTGAATATGATGATAGTCGTTTATGATTATGATAAAGAGATAAGATGATGATAGTTTGTTAGTTAAGAAGAAGGGTAAACGGATTCGAGCATAATAAATATTAAATCAAAGGAATTAAAACAAGATTAGGGATATAGTTCAATGGTTTAGGAGGTTGTTTGTTTGTGTACCGAGAGGTCTCGGGTGTGAGACCTGTCCAAGACATTTTTTTGGGAAAAGCTTAAAGGTAGTTTATTTATTATTAATATTATTATTATTATTATAGTTATTATTATCATTATTATTATTATTATTATTATTATTATTATTATTATTATTATTATTATTGTTACTACTATTAACATTAACTTTAGTATTATCATTATTATTATTGTTATGATTATTATTATTAATATCATTATTAATATTATTATTAGTAAAAGTATTTTTTTATAAATATCATAGTTATTATTATTATTATTATTATTATTATTATTATTATTATTATCATAACTACTGATATTATTATAAAGCTATTACGAATTTTCATTTATCAGTATTATTTTAACCAAATAAATATTAGTTACATAAAAATATATTTGATATATAACCTAACTCCATTATTATTTTTATAATATGTATGATATATAAAATAAATATATTTAAGTTATTAATGAAATGCTTAAATCATTAAACTAACAGATATATCATTAATATATATATATATATATATATATATATATATATATATATATATATATATATATATATATATATATATATATATATATTCGATTTCAATTATATGTGTTAATATATATACCTAAATGATATAGGTTCGTGAATCCGAGGTCAACCCTATACTTGTTAAATGACGTCATATGTATTTTTACTATAAAATACAGTATGGTGAGTTTCATTACTCCCTTTTTATATATATTCTTGGGCTGAGAATACATGCACTGTTTTATAACTGTTTTACGAAATGGACACAAGTACTAAAAATATATTCTACGTTGAGTTGTACCACTTTGCATATTTTTCCCTAATAGCTTGGTAACTACCATTTACATGCGTTATTGTAAACGCGAATCCTGTTGATAGATCTATCGGGCCTGACAACCCCAACTGGACTGGACGACCAGTATTCAAAGGTTGCACAGTACTTCGTTTCAGTGACTACACTTGGTACAGTGTAGTGAGATTTCATAATAAAGGAAATATGCGACGTTGATTAAATATTAAGTATGGTTACCAAGTGCTCAACCATTTAGAATATTTTTATTAAAACGTTTGTGTATATGAAATCTTGTGGTCTATTATGATATTGAAATGATTGTTATGATAAACCTATGAACTCACCAACCTTTTGGTTGACACTTTTAAGCATGTTTATTCTCAGGTATGAAAGAAACCTTCCGCTGTGCATTTGCTCATTTTAGAGATATTACTTGGAGTCGTTCATGGCATATTTAAGTCAACGTCTCGCAATGGGACCAAATGTTGACGACTTCGTCAAGGTGGATAAGGACGGGTCGTTTCAGATCATCATCTCGATTGTTCATTATTTGAAGTGTCTTCAGAAATTTCGGAGGGTTTAAACACAGATTGAAGCCGTTAATATACATATGATGTTCTAGCACAGTCTTGAAGTCAAAGTATAGCTTTGAAAGATATAGGAATCTATGAGTGATGATACCGGTTATATCTTGAATTGAATTCTGCGATTTCAAAATCAAAATATGTAATTGAACTTGAATGAGTATGGTCATTTTGATTTTTATGAAATAATATACATTATTGTAAAAGTAGGGAGTATAATGGATGATTTGCTGAATTAGATTCGAAGAATGTAACATATTATTTGTGAACTTATATATTTCTAGGGTATTACCTACCCGTTAAAAAAAATTTCACAAGTAATATTTTGTACAGAGAATTTTATTACAGCCCTTATGAAAATATGTGTATATTTTCTCCAGATGTATTACAGATTTAATGAGTTAATATCATATTAAGCTCATTTGATTTTCAGCTAGAACTAGAAATGAATAATCCCAAAAACTTTAGAAATTTCGTAATGTTCGTAGATTATCACATCAACGTAAATGAAATTATGAATCAATACTTCGTTATTCATTTTCATTGATATTTACTCGGCGAATGATGTTGGTGTTCATGGAATTCTTGTGAACTTCGCATGGTACGAATGATGTTATTTGAAAAGTTTCGAGTACATCACTGATGAAAGTGTAAAATCAAACATATATTTGAATAATACACTTGATTTATTATGAATTGGAATTTATTGAATTTAGACAAAGATTGTAGTTAACGATGGTTAAGTTTCGGATGAAGGACGTACATCATTGCGTATTAATAATATGAATCAACCGAGTAGTTAAGATTCACACATAATAGCTTAGTACGGAAAGATTTATTATGGTTTTAAAATTTGTTTATATAAGATATGCATATAAATCCTTCAGAGGAATGGGTTAATACTTCATAACTTGTTGATACAATATACGTGTTGTTGATTAGTGATGATGTCCACGGTGATTCTTAAACTGGCGGAGTTTGTGATGTTATAGGTGCTGTTGATTCTGACGATGCTGACGGCACTGACCGTGCTGGTGATGCTAATGGTACTATTGATACTGTTGGTAAAACAAGTCTAGCTTGTAAATCACGCAGCATTCTTGTCAGGATTTCTATTCTACCTTCTATCCTTTTGGTTCACTCATCTGATTTATGGTTAGGGCTAGAATAGATAATCTCCAAGACTTTAGAAACTATATAATCGTTGCGGAGTGTTTCTCCAATAAAGTTATGAATCACTACTTCATCTTTTATTGTTGTTGGTATTCCTTGGTATCTACAAAGCGTATGACATTGGTGCTCGTGGGATATAGGTTGTGATGTTGAAGTGTGGGATGCGGATGTTACTGTTGGTGGTGGTGATGGTACTGTTGGTGTTGCTGATGGTGGTACTGGTTATGCTGCTGGTGCTGCTGGTGCTGCTGGTGTTTGTAACCTTTGCACCATATTTTCCAAAGCCACTACCCGAGTGCGAAGCTCGTTGACTTCTTCTATTACACCGGGGTGATTGTCGGTTCGGACGAGCAGATAAATAAAATCTAGAATTTGATGTAGAATATAATAGTGACGAGATACTCTGGAAATGAGAGAGAAAATGGTGTTTCGGACAGGTTCGCCGGTAAGTGCTTCAGGTTTTTCGCCAAGAGGACAATGTGGTGGATGGAAAGGATCGCCTTCTTCTTGTCTCCAATGATTAAAGAGGCTACGAAGCTATCCCCAATTCATCCAGAATAGATGATGGCTAATTGGTTGACCCATTCCGGTCACACTACTTTCGGAGCTTGAGTGGGAATCCATTTATGAATCCGAGGGACTTGAACTAATGACGACTTCCATTTCGTACGATTGAATAAAGGATTTTTTGATATGAAATGATTTTTCGGCTATCGGGTGGTATTCTAATTACATAGGATATCTATATATATACAGCAAAAGATTTCGTAGATTACGGAGGAATTTATGGAATATGTCAGGCAATGATTACAGTAACAAATACGCTAAGATATGAATTAGCAGATACGCTAAGATATGAATTTTGTCTAAACACTATTCATGCAATCAATACAATAAGATGTGTCTAGACTAAGAGTGATAAGCAGGTAATTTCTGACAAAAATGATAAGCAAAACTTTTGACATGCAGACACGGTCGAAGTCCAGACTCACTAATGAATTCTAACGACTATCAGTTAGACACACTAATGCAGACTGGGCTCGCTAAGACCATCGCCCTGATACCAACTGAAATGCCCTGTTCATATACATTATAAACGATTCACAATAGTTGATTACATCGCGAGGTATTTGACCTCTATATGATACATTTTACAAACATTGCATTCGTTTTTAAAAGACAAACTTTCTTTACATCAAAAGTTGACAGCATGCATACCATTTCATAATACGTCCAACTATAATTGACTTAATAATAATCTTGATGAACTCAACGACTCGAATGCAACATCTTTCGAAATATGCCATGAATGACTCCAAGTAATATCCTTAAAATGAGCTAATGCACAGCGGAAGATTTCTTTAATACCTGAGAATAAACATGATTTAAAGTGTCAACCAAAAGGTTGGTGAGTTCATTAGTTTATCGTAATCAATCATTTCCATAATTTTAATAGACCACAAGATTTTATTTATTCAATAATCATACACTCGCAAGTGTTTAAAATTCATTCATATAGATTGAACACCTGGTAACCGACATTAATAAAATGAATCTAGAATATCCCCAAACATATAAACATCGAAGTACTAAAGCAGTTCAAATTCTCTGACTGGAGCGTGTCAAATCCCATAGATCTATCTTTAGGATTCGCGTCAATTGGTGGCAATTATAATAAATACCAATTCCCAGGCTACCAAGTTCAACAAGGGCGATATCTGGTATAACAATTCAACCATAGAATGTAATTTCGATTAATTGTGTCTATTTCATCAAACATTTATAAAAGTGCATGTATTCTCAGTCCCAAAAATGTATATTGCAAAAGCATTTAAAAAGGGAGCAAGTGAAACTCACTATACTGTATTTCGTAGTATAAATACATATGGCGTCATTGAACAAGTGCAAGGTTGACCTCGGATTCATGAACCTATATTAAGTATATATATTTATATATTGGTCAATATCTGTCTAACAAATTTAGGTCAAGTCGTAGTGTATCACAATCCTAATGCTCGAGATTATCATGCAAAAGTCAATAAAAATCAATTTGACCCAAAATGACTTCCAAAAATTCATACGTGTTTATTATATATCTTAAATATAGTTGTTATATATATTTAAATATATTTATCAAATTTTATTAGAGTAAATAATAATACAAGTCATTTATTAATAAATAAAAATTTATATTAAAATTTATATATAAAAATATACTTTTATATATTTTAAGTAATAAAATTTATACAGTTCACTCAATATTATAAAAACATGGTGGTATGTATTATTAATGTAATTATATTACGTGTGGTAAAAATATCTTTGTATCACATATTTGTTTGATAAAATAATATTGATAATAATAATAATAAGTAACAGTTGTATTATTTTGTAATAATAATAATAATTATTATTCTACTAATAATAATAACAATATTTATATTTACAAATGATGATATTAATTATGATAAAATGATAATTCTAATCATGATAATTATAATGATACTTTTTAATATTAACTGTAATAATAATAATATCTTATATAATAGTAATAATTCTATTCAAAATGATAATTTTTAATATACTAAAATGATAATAAAAATGATATTTTATAATAACAATGACATTTCTATTAAAAATGATAATTTTAATAAAAATGATAGTTTTAATATAAATGATACTTTTAATAAAAATAATGAAAAAAAATATTTTTCTCTTAAATCAATATCATACAATATTTTAATTTCATCATGATACTTATACTCGTTATTTCCTAATCGATTTGTTTAATAGCTTTTAGTCCTCTTTTAAATCGCATTCATAATATTGATAATAATATTAGTCATAATAATTAGATGATACTATTATTATTTTTAATTGATAATGATACTAGTAATAATAAATATTAATGATAATACTATTAATAATATTAATATTATCAATAATATTAATAATAACTTTTAATGATAATAACGATAGTAATAACAATAACAATTTTTAATGATAATATTTATACTAATAATGATAATGATAATAATAATAATTATTATTTTGATAATAATAATAACGACGATAGTAATAATAATAATTATTTTAACAATAATACTTAAATTATAGATAATTCAATTGACTACATCTTTTAATCCATTCATCGAAACTATTCGATATCTAAATGAAAAGTTATTGATTTTTTGCCAGCTTTCCAACTACATGCATATCATATACCTTATCTCAGTAGTATGTGTATTAAACTCATGATCTATCATAAACTATTTAACCATGAAATTAAACATACAATCATGCATAAATTATATATACTCGAGCACTAGTCATTGATACATTACTAATATATAAAAGTTAAGTTATGAGTGCTCACGTATCAATATTGTGATTCAATATTGCATGAAAGTATGTAGACGCAACGGAGATGATAAACACTAGTTTGACCTCATGAGCATACTCCCGAACATTATCCATAACCTCCATAGCTGTAACCCATAATTTCCTTAGCCCTATCCCGCTTGGAAAACCCATTTTGAAAACATGCGAGCAGAACCTCGTCGTAGAATTTTATGTATACTAATAATATCTTGAAATAATACATAGTATATATATATATATATATATATATATATATATATATATATATATATATATATATATATATAAATCGATTGAGAGAGTTTATAGAAATATATTTTCAAGTTTCTATAAAATAATGAAATCTATTGAATTCTATTTATAATACATTTTTGAATTATTAAAGTATGAATTATTAAAGTGAATTATTAAAGTACGAATTATTAAAGTGAATTATTAAAGTTAAAGTAAAAGTAAAAGTAAAGTAAAGTAAAGGTAAAGTTAAATTATAGTAAAAATATAAAATTATGTACGTATAATACGCGTATACATATATAATATTAATTTAATTCGTTATATATATTTAATAAAATAAAATATAAATATCGTTATCTTTATCATACTGGTTAAGTAATGAGTTGTCAAAAGTGGTTCTAGATATGTATAAAAGTTATATACGTTTTAATAATAAATAAGTTCTTTTTAAACTGAAAACGTTTTTGTACGTCTGAAATTAAATCAAATAAATATGATAATTTTGTTTTCCAAAACTAAATATATTTAAGAATCATTTTGTTAAAAGGTTAAAATAATGGAAATCGTTATATCATAAACGTTTTAGAAAAGTAGAATTATATATATTCATAATAGGTTTCAAGTTTTTAAATTATAGTCTGTTGGTAAAGCATGGGATAAAGTCTAAAGGTTAAATAAACGTATGAAATCATCTTAATGAAAAATGTCGAGTTACTTAACTTGTCGATATCTAACATCTAAGTTATTTACACTCCACGTTCTTACTTTCATATTAAATAAAATGAAGGTTAACATAGTTATCTTATCAAAGTCACGAGGAAAATATTATAAAACATGAATTAGAAATTAAACAGGAATCTCTACTAACCCTTGTCTAGTTTTCGTTAATTGACATATTTGTTCTTACTTATAAATCACTTTACCATTTTCCGAATATTATCAAAAAGAATAGATTTCTTAAATCACATTGAACCTTATAACATAGACCCGTAATCATATCAAAATGTATCTGATAATTCAATAATTTGATATTATCTTTTAATTCTGTCGATAAATATATTAAACATATATTGAAACAAATACATTAATGTAAAGTATTATACATCTAATACTTTGTTAACATTTTCAATTAATATTACTATATATTATATATACATATCTATATACACATAAATGTTCGTGAATCGTTGAGCACAGTCAAAGGCTAATTGATTACATGAATATAGTTCCAAAACTTTTTGAGACTCAACATTACAGACTTTGCTTATCGTGTCGAAATAATATAAAGATTAAGTTTAAATTTGGTCAGAAATTTCCGGGTTTCCACAATCACTTTATCTGTCGAATAGAGAGAGAGAGAGAGAGAGAGAGAGAGAGAGAATTTTATCTACTCTTGTGAGTGTTTCACTCGGGGTGGAGAAATAATCTCTCTTTATTCTAGGATAAAGGTAGGATTGTCGACGTCCCACCTCCCCCATACCTCACACATGTGAGATTGGGTATGTTGTTGTGTGCGTTGTTTTATTTTTAGGTCGAAGTTGTGATCATTCTTGATCATTTACCTTTGCTGTTCGCATACCTGTTGTAACAATCCGATTTTTTCCGTTACTAACGTTACTTGTCCATTAAATATTTAACGGTGATTACTTAGACTTTGTGTGTTTAATAGAATTAAATGCATACGTGATCCTATTGGATTACTTGAATTAATATGTTATATTAATTTATAAACTTGTTTCAGATAGCGAAATAACTAGAAAACGTTACGATTAAGTTAATCGTCTATAAAGCTTTTCAGTTTACGGAACTCAGAAAAATGACAGAATAATTATTTTTAATAATTATTGACTTTACAAAAAATTTATTTAATTTATTAATTATTTAATTAATTAAACCCGGTTATTGCGTTTCAACGACTAGTTAACGTTCTGGAGACCCAGTACGGTTAACGGCTCTCGAAACGGACTACACGCGTACAAACGTTTAGAAAAAACAGGCCCAGGAACACCCCAATAGGGCCATTCGGCCGAATATCCTCCATGGACCCTTATTGGACTTGTTTTGGGCTAAGTGGTGAGCTAATGGATTAATTAGGGGCCCTAAACCTATATATAAAAGGAGAAGTAAACCACAAACCCTCATTATTCTTCTCTGCTAGTCAACTTCTTCTCCTCTCCCCCTCAATTTTGGCAGACAACATCACACACACACACACACACTCACCAAAATTCAAAATTAGAAGAAAGCTTAAACATAAACGTTGTTCCTCTTGTCATTCTATACGCGATTGTGTAAGCAATTTGAAAAATGAATTTGTATCTTATGGATCTGATAAAATTGACTTATGAACTAATCTTATAATGTGTTTAGATGAATAGATCTTGAAAAGTTATTAATTTTGGACTTTGATTTCGCTTGATTTCGTTATCGTATGCTCAAGATATGCTAGATCGAAGTTTTGACTAGGTTATGCTTGTAATCCGAATTTTCTGAGTTGTGTGCTTTATGATTTGGATAATGAATTGTATACCACTATAATCCTTGTGAAAATCATGCATGTTAGACTTAATATTTGCGTCAAAAGCTTTTGTAATGCTCTCGGTGTGTCACAACGAAGATTCGTGTTTTAAAGTGTGCTGAAGCTGTTTTCAAAGTTAAACAAAATTATCTAGAGTGAACTAGAAATTGATTGAAGCTTTGATATTCTGGATTATGTTATTTTATATGTTCCTTGATGTACTTCATTTGCATGTTAACTTCTGAAAATGTGTTTTGCCATGAGATATAAGCTTGTCCAAATGACATATCTGTTTATTGATTAAAACTGAAAGGTCTGTAAAGATAGGCTAATCTGTACAAATTGGCTAAAGGAATATTTTTGATTATTTTATCACTAAAACTTTGGGAAGTTTTGAGTTATCTCCAATTGGTCGTTCATCAAAATCTGTTTTCTATATTTTATGAGAAATGTTCTAAAACTAACGCGGGAGCAGAAACTGATTTGGTAAACCGTAACTAGACCTCTTCTGAAACCCGACTTGTAGACATCGTATGAGGCTCGGGTTAGACTTTTTGGAATCGATTTTGAGTCTAGTTGTGTTCTGGAGTTGGCCATGATTTTAGGAATTATGTACTAAACGTTATACTTGTTTCTTTCTATGATGCGCGTATTCTAAAGACATGCGATAAACTGCGAATGTGCAATTTGATGAACGATGAGCTGTAAAGTGTTACTTGACCTAGGTTTGACATGTTGACCATAATTGCATGACCTACTGAGATGTTTGACTTTAGTTGACCACTTTAACTGGGTTGACTTTTGGTTTGACTTTGGTTGACTTGCTTGGATTAGTTGACTTTTACTTGTTTGTTGAGTCAGTCTGAGCACTAGGACTATGAGTACACTATGGGTTGACGTAGTGTGACCTATATGTATATACTTAAGGTAACCTATTTGAGAAGGTTACATTGTTCGGTTGTGATTATTCGACTATAGTACGATTTTACTAAGAGATTTCAGTGCTATTGCTAAGGTGAGTCTACACTTCCATTTTCATTAACATTTTTGGGATGAGATACATGCTGCTTTTGAAACTGTTTCTTAAACTGTTTTTACAACTGTTTTACATATTAGGCACGAGTAACTTAAACGAATATACATATGAGTCCAGATCAAAATTCCCTTAGCTTGATTATATTAATTACTTTAAGTAAGCTCGAGTTATAGGGACGGTACCATTAGGTTTGACAAACCTCGCCTCAACGTACGAGGTGCTTATTTTGTTGTTACTTATACACCTTATTAGTGTATGCTTAGAAAGGGTAAAGGGAAGACGTGTAGCGCTTTAGCTATCCGCGGGTTAAAGTCTTATAATCAAGTGCTCATGATAAATGTATACTTTTACGAAGCTTTTCAGAAATCTCGTGGCCTAATTTACGATGAATGTTACTTAAACTTGATGTTTACGAACTTAAAACTAGACATGGTAATGTCTACAAACAGATGAAACAAAAAGAACTTTTTGATGTCCTACTCAGTTGAAACTTGGCATCTTACAATCTGTTTAATACTTGACTTTTGCTGTATGCAAACTTTTGAGATTAGACCTTAGTGGTTTATTCTGATAAACGATTTTGAGAACTGATTTTTGACAAATAATTTATGGAAACTGTTTTACAAAACATATGATAAACTATTTACTTAAACCTGTAGATTCACTCAACTTTATATTGATCCGTTTTGCATGTTTTATCTCAGGTATTAGTTGCTTTCACTGTAGAACATTGCTGTTACGTAGAAGTCAAGCCGAGCACTGGGACAAAAGTTAACATTCCGTTAATGAATTTTGACGGGGTGTTATACGTGTTTCCTTTTTGCTTCGTTTGCTTAAGGTGAGTTATAGTCCCGTTTTTCATACTATTTTAAAGTTCTTTTGGGATGAGATTACATGAAACTTTTGTTTTATATTTTAGACACAAGTGGAAATTAATTTAAATTATTCATTGTGAGTTGAAAACAAATATTCCATAATCTGATAATTGTAATCACTGGTTTCTACTCGTGAACGCAAATCCTATGGATAGATCTATCGGGCTCGACAACCCCATTTCGTGCTAGTCGCGCTAGCAATTTATAATCGGAATGTATTAGTACTTCGTATTTTTGGAAGATACACATGTTCAGTGTATATTGTTATATGATAAGGGTAATAAATTATTAAGTGGTTACCAGGTGATTCACGAGTTAATAAATAATATTTTTATGTTTTCAACCTTTTGAAATCTTGTGGGCTAAACCTTATACGTTATTTAAATCTATAATTCTCCCAACCTTTTTTTAACAGTTTACTCGCATGTTTTCTCAGGTACTTGATTGCTTTCATATTCCGATGTGCTTAGAGGGTCTGCATATGTTTTTGGCAGATTTTGTTAATCATTTAAACTTGCATTCTATTTTATTACATTAAATTGTGGGTGTTGGTTGACATGGTTTTGGTCAACTTTTATGATTACTTATGTTGTTTTTTCTAAACTTACATTTATTACAGGTTTTGTTTATAGGAAATCATTTTTAAATAAAGAATACAATGTTATTTATTAAATTCATTTAGAGTTATAATCAAGCTGTGGGACCAAATAACGGAGCCGTTAAGTGTACTTGGCGAGCCATCACAGTTGGTATCAGAGCGTTGGTTATAGGGAATCTTGGCGGTCATAATGTGGTCAACCCATGGTCTTTAGGGTGCATTAAAGTCTAGTCTACAGCATGACCTTTCCTGTTATAGCATTATTATGCACTTTTGTTCTTATGGGGAATATTTATAAGTATGCCGCTTATTTTTATTTCTCCACTATATGTTGGTATGCATTTCCTATTTACAGATATCGTCTTTGAGTAACACTTCTGCTCCTGCTCCTGTTTCTCCTTCCACCGCTCGACGTCGTGCTCGTCAGTCCTTTATTGATGATTCGGTCAACTACTATTTGTCTATTATTACCCACATGAACTGGGATTTCACGCCGGAGACCCATATTAATGCGTTGAGTGACTGCTTGCGTGTTCTGCCGCACATGGGCGTGATTGATGAAGTTAAGAGTGACATGGATAGGTTTAATAGCTTCATGTACGGTGTTGAGTTCGATATCCGTAAGCGTGATCGTGAGGTGGACGCGAAGTTTAAGGCAATGGAGGATGAGATGTGTGGCATCAAAGTTGAGTTGGAGGTGACTAAGAATAAGTTAAAAAGGTATGAGACTCCAGAGGAGCCTCATGCTGGACCAGCTTATCATACCCGCTCCAAGAAGATATGATATGATATGATATGATCATGGATGATTTATTAATTTCATAGACCTATTTCCTATTTACATACATTTTAGGGATGTACGGTGTTGTTGTCGAGGATTTTTGTTGTGATATATTTTTCATTTATGTTATGGATGGTTATTTTATTTATATTATCTGTTTATTCTTCATTATCATGATTATATTCTGGTGTGTTGTGGCTATTGGCATGTTATATTATATGCATAATATAGTTCATGTATGTTACATGCTATGTATGGTGTATGATTTTTGTCATATGTATGTACGCATGTTGTGGTTATTTCTATAATTACTATGACCATCATGATATTACTCATTAGTTTTCTTTAACTATTAATATAATGGCTAATTTTTCTATGTTCGCTCTATTCCATTTATAACACCAGTATTATTCTCAGTACTAACGGTTGAGTTATTTTTTTGAAGATCATGCCTCCACGTGAGACACCCGAAGCTCGTATGCAGTGATGATCATAGAAGGTATAGCTGCTGCAATTGCGGCCAATGCTAATGGATATGGTAACAACTAAGCTGGGTGTTCCCATAAAACTTTCATGGGTAGTAAACCGCAAGAATTCAGTGGTACTGAGAGACCAATTGGCCTCAATCGCTGGTTTGAAAAATTGGAATCTATTTTTTGAGTTAGCAGGGCCCGTGAGGAGGAAAAAGTTAGTTTTGCCAGTTCCACTCTAAAGGATAGTGTCCTGACTTGGTGGAACACTCCTGTTAGCATTTCTGGAAACAATGCTTATAATCTTACCTGGAATGTCTTTAAGGAAAGAATGATCACCCGTTACTGCCTAGGGGTGAGCTTAAGAAATTAGAAACTGAGTTAAAGAATCTGAAAATGAAAGGCACCGACATTGATGACTATGATAAGAGATTCTTTGAGTTAAATCTTTTGTGCTCGACTACTTATCCCACTGAAGAACTAAAAATTGAGGCGTATATTGATGGTTTGTCTGATGAAATTGAAGTCGGGGTTGAAGCTAGTGAGCCCCAAACCATTAAAGTTGTCATGGCTATGGCACATAAATTGAATGATAAGGTGTTGAGGAGGGGAAAGAAAACCCCATCGGGGGAAACTAGTGATGAGGTGGTTAAGAAAGCTGATGACGGTAAGAGAAAGTGGGGCAACAACCGCAACCAAAACCAGAATCAGCAGAAGAAACAGAATACTTCCAAATCCAATAACCGTAATCAACATATTTTCCCAAGGTGTTACAAACCTCATGCTGGTTATCGTACAGTCACATGTACTAGGTGTTCAAAACAAGGACATATAGCTCGGGATTGTAAGGTAGTTATTCTAAATGTTGCTCCTCCAACTGCTGGTGGTGATAATGGTAATGGGAAGTCCAAGAATGGTGGTACTCAATAAGTTTATTATGAGTGTGGTAATCCTGGGCACTTCCGTGATACGTGTCCCAATAAAAAACCACCAGCTGAGAACGCTCGGGGTAGAGCGTTCAACATAAATGCTAGAGATGCAGAGGAAGGCCCGAAACTTGTTACAGGTACGTTTTTGATCAATGATTTATCAGTTTATGTACTTTTTGATTCCGGGCTGATTTGAGTTTTGTGTCCAATAAATTTAGTCGTAATATCAAAACTTTGTTAACTCCTTTAGACAGAACTTATGTCGTAGAAGTAGCTAATAGTAAGGTGCTTACTGCTAAGACTGTGTACCGTAAGTGTAATATTAAACTGGATGATAGAGACTTTGAGTTAGACTTAGTGTCTATTGAGCTAGGAAGTTTTGATATTGTTATTGGTATGGATTGGTTATCCTAGAATCGTGCTGAAATTGTTTGTTATGAGAAAGCCGTTCGTATTACTCGTGTGGTTGGGGAGCTACTGATGGTTTGGGGATAAGAAATGCATACAGTTAAATCTTATTAGCTATTTGAAAGTTCATAAATATCTTCGTAAAGGCTATCATGCTATTATAGCCCATGTAGTAAACTATGACAAAGAAGAGAAGAAAAATAATGTTGTTCCTATCGTTAAGGATTATCCTGAGGTATTTCCCAAGGATATACCTGGAATTCTGCCGCATCACGAAGTAAAATTTCAAATCGATCTTGTACCCGGTGCTGCTCCCGTAGAACGTGCCCCTTATAGACTTGCTCCTTCATAACTTCAAAAATTATCAAGTCAACTTCACGAGTTGTTAGACAAAGGTTTTATTCGTCAAAGTTCATCCCCTTGGGGAGCTCCTGTTTTGTTTGTTAAGAAGAAAGATGGTTCGTTTCGATTATGCATTGATTATCGTGAATTGAACAAGCTTACAGTTAAGAACCATTATCCTCTTCCGAGAATAGATGATCTGTTCAATCAGCTCAAAGGTTCATCCGTTTATTCTAAGATTGATCTCCGTTCTGGTTATCACCAATTACGCGTTAAAGAAACTGATAATCCGAAAATCGCTTTGCGAACCCGTTATGGTCATTATGAATTTCTGGTTATGCCAGTCGGATTGACTAACGCGCCTGCAGTTTTCATGGACCTCATGAATCGCGTGTGTAGTCCCTATATGGACAACTTCGTTATCGTTTTCATCGATGATATTCTTATTTATTCCAAGAGTGATCAAGAACACGAAGAGCATTTGAAATTAGTTCTTGAAGTGTTAAAAAAAGAAGAGTTGTATGCTAAGTTTTCTAAGTGTGTGTTCTGGTTAAGAGAAGTTCAATTCCTTGGTCACGTTGTAAGTAAACAGGGAATTCAAGTTGATCCTGCTATGATTAAGGCAATTGGAAAGTGGGAAACTCCGAAAACTCCTACTCAAATTCGCCAATTCTTAGGTTTGGCAGGCTATTATAGAAGATTTATTCAAGTTTTTTCGCGAGTAGCGAAACCTCTGCTTGATTTAACGCATAAGGGGAGGAAGTATGAGTGGAAAAGTGAACAAGAGTCCGCTTTCCAAACGTTAAAAGAAAAGTTAACTTCTGCACCGATATTATCACTACCTAAAGGTAATGATGATTTAGTTATCTATTATTACGCTTCATGCCAGGGTTTAGGTTGTGTTCTGATGCAACGAAAGAAAGTTATTGCTTACGCATCAATATTTAGAGACATTATTTGTATGGGGTCAAATGTACAGTGTACACTGATCACAAGTGTCTTCAGCATAACTTTGATAAAAAACAGTTAAATATGAGACCGCAAAGATGGGTTGAGTTGTTGAAAGATTATGATTGTGAACTACTTTATCATCCGAGAAAAGCCAATGTTGTGGCTGATGCTTTGAGTCGAAAAGAGAGAATTGAACCTCGTAGGTTTCGAGCTTTAAATATGACTATTCGGACTAACCTCGCAAGGCAAATTCTCAAGGCACAACAAGAAGCCTTGAAGGTGGATAATTTTGTAAACGAAAGGATCAAAGGCTTAAGTAAACAACTTGATGTACGAACTGATGGTAGACGGTATTTTGCGGGACGTCTTTGGGTTCCAAAATATGGTGACTTAAGACAACTTGTTCTAGATGAAGCTCATAAGTCTAGATACTCTATTCACCTTGGTTCGGGGAAGATGTATCATGATCTCAAAGAGTTATATTGGTGACCTAATTTGAAGGTTGATATGGCTACTTATGTGGCTAAGTGTTTGACTTGCGCTAAAGTTAAAGCTGAACATCAGAAACCGTCTGGATTCTTAGTGCAACGTGATATTCCCGAATGGAAGTGGGAAGGTATTGCAATGGATTTTATCATGAAGTTACCAAGAGTCGTGGGCGATTATGGTACGATTTTGGTTATTGTTGATAGGCTTACGAAGTCAGCACATTTCCTACCTATAAAGGAAGCTGATTCAATAGAGAAGTTGACACGTTTATATTTGAAGGAAATTGTCTCTAGACACGGAGTTCCTTTATCTATCATCTCAGACTGAGACAGTCAATTTACATCAAGTTTTGGCAATTTTTACATGAAGGTTTGGGAAATAAATTGGATATGAGTATTGCTTATCATCTACAAACTGATGTTCTGAGTGAAAGGACCATTCAGACTTTGGAAGACATGTTACGAGCATGTGTTATTGATTTTGGTAATGGTTGGGATAGATATTTGCCATTAGCTGAGTTTTCGTACAACAACAGTTATCATGCAAGCATTGGTGTTGCACCGTTTGAGGCATTGTATGGTAGAAAATGTATGTCTCCTATTTGTTGGAGTGAATTTGGGTATAGTCAACTTACCAGTCCGGATTTCATTCAAGAGACTACCGAAAAGATCGTTCAGATTAAAGAACGACCCACGACTGTAACAACCCAAATTTTTTTCCCGTAAATATATATATGAGTTAAATATTTACCTACATAAATATTTCCAACATGTTAAGCAATCAAACTTGTTAAGACTTGAATACTTGAAACGGGTGTTATGCAAACGTTTGACCACCCAGTTTGTCCGACGATCCATGAACTTCATAACTTGTAAAAATGATATAATGGGATTTATATGGATATATATATATATATATATATATATATATATATATATATATATATATAATGATATTTAAGTATCTCATTAGGTAGATTAATAATGGGTTAAATACATAAAATGGGACGACTAACTTAAGAGTTTCGAAACGATATATATATGTAACGATTAACGATGAAACAATGACTTAATTAAAATATATATATATATATATATATATATATATGTATTGTAATAAGATGTATTAATACACTTTTGAAAGACTTAAATACATATATCAAAATACTTACACTTAACAAAGATAGCTATAATCGTATTCCCATTCGTTTTAATCAAGAATTCTACTCGTATTCGTACGGTATTTGTACCCGTATAATACCCAGCTTCTAGAAGTATATACTAATAATACAAACACATAAAAATCTGATCATAAGCACCCCATGTGATTAATTACTTGGAGTTTAGCATGTGGGCTTTGAACTTTGTTATCTAGCTTGAATAATTGCACAAAATAACAAAAAAAATGGTTACCCCTTTTGTCCATTAAAACTCACGGCCATATGGCCAAGTTCTACCATCAATTTCCTTTCCATTTTTCAATCACTCATTCATTCTCTAAACACTATCTCAAAGTACTAGTATCCTTCATCATCTTGATCATAATCTAATTTCAAAAACAATACATAATCACCATAAGAAAATCTAACAAGAACACTTCAAGAAGATCATCCATTTCAAGAATATACTTCAAGCTTACTTCTAAGCTTGTAATCCAATTCAAAAACTTTTCCAAGATCAAGAACTTCCATTTAATCTCAGTAGCTTATCATTCTAAATCACGGTAATAATCACATTCAAGCTTTGATTCGATTTCTATAAGTATAACTATCTTAAATCAAGTAGTAATTTTACTTGAACTTGTTTTCATTCCATGATTCTACTTCAAGAGTTTTCAAGCCATAAAATATCCTTTCAAGCCCAAGATTATTTCTTATTTTTCCATTAGTTTTATCTTCTAAACTTGAGGTAGTAACCTCGTTCATAACCTTGTTCGATTCATACTTATATAACTATCTTATTCGGAGTATATAACCAGTAATCACTAAAACATAGTTTAGTTAATTCTAAACTTGTTTGCAAATAAAGTTAATCCTTCTAACTTGACTCTTAAAAATAACTAAACACATGTAATATATTTATATGATATGCTAACATAAGGGTTTAAAACTTATAAACATGAAGAACACCGTAAATCTGAGCATACACCGTCGTAGTGAAACCAGGGACTGTTTTGGGTTGGATATTTTAAAACTATCTTAAACTTTGAATTTAAAGTTTATTTTCTTAGAAAATGTTATTTCATATGAACATGATAATATATCCAAAAATCATGGTTAAACTCAAGGTAGAAGTATGTTTTTCGAATTGGTCATCTAGATGTCGTTCTTTCGACGGAAATGACCACCTCTTTCAAAGTTGACTTGTAACCTGTAAATCCTAATATAAACTAATACTTTTAAAGTTTAGTTTTAGAAAATTGAGTTCATTACAAAATCATAGCAATTTGATTCACTCAAAACCGATTTGTAACGAAGAAATTATGGGCAAAACAATATTGGTTAGAAATAGCTTAAATGGCTACGAGATTAATTTGATAAAATCTATACTAACCATATCCTAGCTAAATTTTCCTATATCCTACATGTATTTAAACATGTCATGAGTATTTTCTTGTAATATACTAGTCTTGGTTAATTTCGAGACAATATAATATAGTTAAGACAATAGTTATACAATACGTTCGGATAAATCGTAAGACACCATGTACACAATACGTCTGGGTTAATTCTAAGACAATACGCGTAACTTGGGTCATGATTGAGTCTATAAAAATACGTATACAATACGTCTTGATTAAATTCTAAGATTATATATTGGACTATTGGACTACTAACGATGGACTACTAACTTGACAACTTAAATCATCACACGTGATTAAAAATATGATATGAATATAATTGTACTACATTTTGATATATATATATATATATATATATATATATATATATATATATATATATATATATATATATATATATATATATATATTATAGGTTCGTGAATCATCTTAGGGCCAAGTCTGATTTTTCAACGAATTGAAAAATCTATTCAAGTGATTTATAGTCCCATTTTTACTATCAAATATTTTGGAATGAGAATACATGCAGTTTTTTAAATGATTTGTAAGCAACTAGGGGGTAGGTGAATAGTTACTTGATACGTTTTTAACACTTTTTCGAATGATCACTAAATTCGATTAACTATGATCAACCAATTCAACTCAAACTTGATGTGTGTGGTGTATATGTTCAAAATGATGAATAAATTAATGTAAGGAACATAGACA